>NC_081542.1:49949568-50048764 GCF_901000735.1 Corylus avellana
AAGCATGTATGAGAAGCCGTCGGCTAACAACAAGGTGCATCTAATGAAGAAATTGTTCAACCTAAAGATGGCGGAAGGAGCTTCGGTGGCATATCATCTCAATGAGTTCAACACCATCACAAATCAATTGTCCTCGGTAGAAATTAATTTTGATGATGAGGTTCGCGTGTTGATCGTCTTGGCATCTTTGCCAAATAGCTGGGAAGCAGTGAGGATGGCTGTGAGTAACTCTGTAGGAAAGAGTAAACTAAGCTATGAAGACGTCAGGGATTTGATTCTCAGTGAAGAGGTTCGCAGAAAAGATGCAGGTGAAGCCTCTTGTTCTGGTGCTGCTTTAAACCTTGAGACTCGGGGCAGAGGACAAGATAGAAACTCTGGTCAAGGCAGATCAAATTCCAGAAAAGGGAGAAGCAAATTTAGATTCGACCGACAACCTGAGTGTTGGAACTGTGGCAAGACTGGCCACTACAAGAAGAATTGCAGGGAACTGCGGAAGGAGACTGAGAATGATTATGCAAACGTAGTGACAGAAGAAGTATATGATGCCCTACTTCTTTCTGTTGACAGTCCCCTTGATTCTTGGGTCTTAGACTCAGGAGTATCTTTTCATACGACAGCGATCCGTGAAATTCTCGAGAACTATGTTGCTGGAGATTTCGGGAAGGTGTATTTGGCTGATGGAACGGCGCTGGATGTTGTGGGCCTAGGCGATGTTCGCATTAGAGTTCATAGTGACTCGGTATGGAAGCTGCAAAAGGTCAGGCATGTTCCGGAGCTGAAAAAGAATCTGATTTCAGTGGGACAGCTTGATGAGGAAGGGCATTCTATTTATTTCCACGGTGGAAAGTGGAAGGTCAGCAAGGGAGCCATGATTTTGGCTACTGGTCATAAAACAAATACTCTCTATATGACCACGAACAGCAAGGATACAGATGCTGTTGTAGATACGACTGCTGACTCAAAACTATGGCACCTAAGGCTTGGGCACATGAGCGGGAAAGAGATGAAGGTACTTATGTCAAAAGGGAAACTACCGGGGTTAAAGTCAGTTGAGTCTGATTTGTGTGAAGGCTGCATCCTAGGGAAGCAGAAGAAGGTGAGTTTCGCAGAAGTTGGCAAAGCACCTAAGCTTGGAAAGCTGGAGTTGGTACACACGGATTTGTGGGGTCCCGTACCAATGGCATCTCTTGGAGGCTCACGGTATTACATCACATTTATTGATGACTCAAGCAGGAAGGTATGGGTTTATTTCTTGAAAAGTAAATCTGATGTATTTGAGACTTTTAAGAAATGGAAGGCCATGGTTGAGATTGAAACGGGCTTGAAGCTCAAGCGTTTGAGATCAAACAATGGAGGAGAATACGAAGACAGGGGGTTTAAACAGTTTTGTGCAGTGAATGGGATTAGAATGGAGAAAGCTATCCCGGGAACGCCGCAGCAGAATGGCGTGGCTGAGTGCATGAACAAGACTCTCAATGAGCGTGCCAGGAGTATGAGATTGCATGCTGGGTTACCAAAGACTTTCTGGGCTGATGCAGTTAGCACTGCTGCATACTTGATAAATAGGGGGTCTTCCGTTCCCTTGAGCCATAGACTACCAGAAGAAGTCTGAAGTGGAAAAGAGGTAAATCTTTCACATCTGAAAGTTTTTGGTTGTGCTTCGTATGTCCATGTTGAGTCTGATACTATGAGTAAACTAGATGATAAATCTAGTAAGTGTTTCTTCATTGGATATGGAGATAAGGCCTTTGGTTATCGATTTTGGGATGATCAAAATCGGAAGATCATTAGAAGTCGGAATGTGACTTTTAATGAGTGTGCTATGTACAAGGATGGGTCAAGTACAGAACCTGAAGTTACAGAGCAGGAACCGAAGAAGTCTGAGTTTGTTAACTTAGATGATCTTTCTGAAAGTACAGTGCAGAAAGAGAAACAATTCGTGGAGGTGGAGCTTGATAAACAGTGTTCACTCACGGATGAATGTGATGACAGAGAATCTTCAAAAGACTTACAGCACCGGGAAAAGTCTTATTCTTTAACAAGAAGCAAAGAGAAACATGATCGAAAAGTAACAAAGAGGTATGACTTTGAGGATATGGTTTCTTTTGCTCTAAAAGCTAGTAGTGGAGATCCGTTGTCTATTCAGGATGGTATGCCGAAAGAGGTGGAGTCACTACGGAGTGGTAAAGCTTGGGAATCGGTAGAATTACCCAAGGGAAAGAAGGCTAAAGGGTGCAGATGGGTCTACAGGAAGAAAGAGTCATCGGATAAAGTTGTATGGTCGACAGGACAAATAGGGAGGCATGGTGTTATGTCTAAATCAGGTCCTATGCTCAAGTTCAAGAGACGCTTGGACTTGAGGGACACTTGTGGAGTGTGATTGCCCTTGGGGGCTGAGGCAGAGACATCCGGAGGAGACACGTTTTGTTAGACTTGATGGGATTCAAGTCAAGGTGGAGATTGTTGAGGGTGACATGAACCCATCTATTTGCTAGTGGGCCCGTGAGGTGGCTTCTCCTAGTTGGCTTTGTAGTAGGAGTATTGTTTCACCGACTCTTTCTCCAAGTCCTCCTAGGTGTAGGAGTTTGAGATTGACTTGGAGAAGGTTTTAGTCCACCTTGCTTTTGGATTTCCTTTGACCGACTTTGAGCCTTATAAAAGGCATGCTTCAGCTTGGTTTTAATGTGTGCAAAGCCAAATAGCTTTGTGTGTGCCAAAAACGTGAAGCACCAAAGGGAGGAGAAAAAGAGAGAGAGAGAAGGAGATACAAGGGCAGCAAGGGTGTTTTCTTCTTGGTGGTTTTTGGAAGAGCCAAAAACAAGTGATTAGAAGAAAAAAAGAGTGCTGCAGAGTGAGAGAAGAAAATAGAGATCAGCCGCCATCTGTTCCAGCAAAAGAAGAGTTTGTACATCTGTCTTTTGTATTCTATTTTAGGAATAATCTTTCTTGTGTGATAGTGAGATTTGGGTGTATTGGGGCTTTGGGATCTGAGTGATTTTCTCTCTACTATTTTTATACTCCAAAATTTGATAGTGAATTTTCTCCGGGTCGTCTCCGCCAGTGGATGTAGGCTTGTTAAGCCGAACCACTTAAATCTTTGTGTCGTGTGTGATTGCTTATCTTTGTTATTCCGCATTCTTCTTATTTTTCGCATCTCAAGGGTCTTGGGAAATAGGATTAATTTCCTAACAAAAACATCATCATCATATAAAAGAGTTATATATATTCGAACCTCTTATATTAGCTGCTAGTGAGTTTTACTGGCTAAGAAATTTTTTATTTTCTAGATAATAAGTTAATTACCTCAAGTGGTACTGATTTTTATACCTTAAATAGGACTGGTGCGTGCATGAGAGGCCGAAAGAGCACGAAGAGAATTGAAGCTCAAGAGTTTCTCAATCTTCAGGTAATTCTCTGTGCATTTCTTTATTTGAATCAACTTCTATATATGACATTCTTTCATAAACTTGATATATGCTACCCAATCCGACAGGCCATATGTCAACGACAAGCTCCGTCCAGGAAGAGAACTTTGAGTCTCAGCCAATAGCCAAAACGACTGAGCAAAATCTCATATTAACAGTGGATAAAGATAAGGAGAGTCTTATTGATCTTGACAGAGATTCATCATCCATTTCCTCCATCAGCTTCGATGAAACAGGAGGAGTAAGATTTCTATTAATCACTTAAGAGATGAGTTCTCACAGCCGACAAAGAAACCGGCTCAATTTTTTTCCATTTCTTTTTAATAATATTTTGGGGTTGATCACGTCAAACAACCCTTTTGGGATTTCCATTTCTTTTTAGGTCTATTTACTGGCTTTTTAAATACATAGTTTCCTTCTAGTTGTGTTTGCATACACAGCATATATGGTAGCATACACTACCAAGGCTTTATCAACTGGTTCAGTTTCTTGCATGTGCATGCATGCAGGTGCATGCTATCAACTGGTTCAGTTTCTTTTAAATAAATAATCTCTTAAGAGAAAATTCGAAAGTATCTTTCTTTTTAAATAATATATATAATCTCTTAGGTGAAAATTAGAAAGCATCTTTCCTTTCAAATAATTAATGTAATTTTTGTACGTAGGAAGAAATTAGGGTATTTTCCCTAATTACTCTTAGGCTCCGTTTACTTCGACGTAAAATGGTTTTCAGAAAATGATTTCCGTATTTTACGGTGTTTATTTCAACGTAAAATAGTGGTCAACGGAAAATATTTTCCTTTTGACCCAAAATATATGGGTGTGAAGAGTAGTATTAATTACTCTTAGGCAATATATATATATATAGAAAATTACATGAGAGCCATATATATCACCCACCAGCACCAAGCACACTTACAATGTTAAGACCAGAAAGATAATACTACTGCAAGAAATACCATGCTCAGCATTAATAATGATCTCTCACCCCTTTTGAAGAAATTTAGAAGAAAAAAAAAAAAACATCCCCAATTTCTCATTAATCAAGAATTAAATATTCACCCTCTTTACCATAAATTAAAGAAATAAATTTCTTGAAATCGTTTCAGATGGTAAATGAGTATGTATATATACTTCCGTCTTAAATAGGCTATAAGTCGTAATCTTACTAAGAAATCTCAAAACAACATTATCTTAGCAGGAAGATTCTTTAATTATCTAAATACTTGAGTGTCGAGATGAAACAAAGCTAAAGTACTCCACTTATCTTCGATTAATATCCGCAACTCCTGATTGTTCATTTTTCTTTTTTCTTTTTTTCTTCCTTATTAACTTCTGATTTTAAATGATGCATGCACTCACTATTCAGCTTCCAAGCAGAAAGGAACAATAACATATTATTATGCATACTTGAAAATTTTAATTGAAACGATGTGAATAAATGAAGTCATGATTCAAACTTATAACATTTAGTTATGATATAATAGGTTAAATTATTATTTATCTCAAAAACATTTAAATTAATAAAAATAAATAAATTTAATCATTTAATTAATATTTATAACATCTCAACTACTTAAATACAATTGAGCTGATCTGAAATATCCTAATCTAAGTTGTATCTTGTCTGAAGACGTATTCGAATGCATGCATGGGGACCTTTCTGATCACGTGTGTTGTGGAGCCCATGAGGTGTGATTTTTTTTCTTAGTTTTTTTTTACCTTGCTAATTAAGGAAAGAGCTATGACTGCATCCATTACATCATATGAGATTCGGATAATCACCAGTGTTTGAAAACTTTATCTGTCCGTTTGATTGCTACAACTACAAGTTGGCAGTTGGCACTATCATTTTTGGGTGCTTCTAGAAGTGGGATTCAATTTCATGCACTCGTTTCTACTCAAAATATGTTGCAATTGCCAAGATGACTCCAGTAATTACACTCCATCTCACGTCATGGACGATCTTCAGACATGCTGGCCGGGGATGGCAGACAGTAGCCTGCGAGAAACAGTTGATTTTTCAATATATTTCTTCATAAATATCACTCAGCCAAAGAACATGTCTGCGACATGTTTGTCTAAGTGGTCAAAAAAATTGAAAAACATGCACATCGTCGCTTTTTAATTCTCTATTATTGTCGCGTACGTAATAACGTAAAGCGTTTGTGTTTGCGAGATCGATGTATGGTCAGCTTCACGTAAGCATGCACTCCTCTGTTGAATACATGCAGTTGTGTGTGCCCTGCTAAAGATGGAAAAATCTTCCATGATCAACAACAACCATTCATATCACTTATCCTTCCAAGTCCACGACTAGGGGAGTGGATTGGGCGGTGTTGAAATGTGTCTTATTAGCCCAATAAAATAAAATAAAATAAAATGAAATAAAATGTAGCTTGCTCATCAAGAAGGTTAGGATTCTTCTAATTCCTTCACTGTGGATATCGCATGCGGCATGTGGACTACCGTGGAAAAAATAAGACCAAGATTGAGACAGCCACGTTCTAGAGACATGACAAGAAGTTTGATCGAAGCTAGCGAAGACAGGTTCGTTGGTGACTCATTAGCCCATAAAAAATAAAAAAAGAGAAAGAAATGTGAGCTCAGTACTCGAGGGTCCATTGCCGTTTTCTCAATAGTGAAAAGTTCCAATAGGATATGTTTGCAAAGAGGCTCGATAGGACCAAGACCTCAATTTCAAATTTTTTTTTTCTCAAAATTAATTATAATATTCTTACTTTTTATATCACATCAATCACTTTTTATTACTATTTAAATAAAAAAAATCACTACAAAACAAATTTTTTTACTTTTTTATATAAACATTCTTACTTTTTTCTCTTATATCAATCAAATCTGCTATAGTACCGTTCCACTCTCTTTTCTCATTCCTTTGCCAAACACAGCCATAATGTGTAACTGCAAAATTTTCCAAGTCTAGAAAGCAATATTAATTAGCAGCTGATGCAAGACACACCCTGTAAGAGAAAGGCATGTAGGATTGTGAGAGTACGTAAGAGCACTCCTTGTAGCCTCACCAAAATTATTTTTTTGGTTATTTTTGGCCAGACAATTTAATTAAAATGGTCTAAATGTCCACTTTTCAGCCTCACTACTTTAACCAAAAAAAAAAAGTGAATAGTACTTACCAAATTTAAAAATTACTATTCATTCACTCACCTATTGATTAAACAAATATAATTTCTCTCTCCCTTTTTGCTTTTCGTTTCTCTCTCTTGTTTTTTTGTAACCTTTCTCCCTTCTCTTTTCTTCTCTCTCCCTTTTCATTGAAATCAAAGTATATATATTATGCCATATAATTGCATTAAATATTATTACTACTGAATGATAGTAAAGACAAAAAAATCCACCTTTTTTTTTTTAACAAAAAAAAAAAAAAACTTTTCAAAATTGATATGGGAGTGGAAATAAGCTGACGTGACTAACAATCCAAAATCAATCATGAAAAACATTATTTTTTTCCAATAGAAATTAAAACTAAGAAAATGAAGGAAATATTACAAATTTTTAAAAATATTACCGTTAGAATAAGACAAATATTCTTAAAATAGACCATTAACAAACATTCAAAAATATAAAAGTTAGAGAAAGAATAAACAAATATTTAAAAAATAATATTTAAATGAAATAGTGAAAGTTGATTGTTAAAGTAATGAGGCTATTATGGGTGCTCTAAAAATGTGAATTGTCAAATTAAGGAAGATGAAGGAAGACAATTGAGCTGATCTGCAATATCCTATTCTAATAGCTTGTCTGAAGACGTATTCGAATGCATGGGGACCTCTCTCACGTGTGTTGTAGAACCCATGATCGAGGTTTTATTTGTTTTCTTAATTTTTTTTTTTTTAGCTTGTTAGTTAAGGAAAGAGCTATGAGTCTATGACTGCATGTCTGCATCCATTACATCGTACGAGATTCGGGTAATCACCAGCTTTGACTCTATAGCGCACTATATATTTGAAAACTTTATTTGTCCAGCCGTACGCGTTTGACTGCTACAAGTTAGCACCATCATTTTTGGCTGCTTCTAGAAGTGGGATTCAATTTCATGCACTCGTTTCTACTCAAAATATGTTGCAATCGCCAAGATGAGTGCTCCAATAATTACACTCCATCTCACGTCATGGACGATCTTCAGACATGCTGGGGATGGCAGGCAGTAGCCTGGGAGAAACAGTTGATTTTTCAATATATTTCTTCATAAATATCACTCAACCAAAGAACATGTCAGCGAGACATTGACATGTTTGTCTAAGTGGTCGAAAAAATTGAAAAACATGCACATCATCGCTTTTTAATTCTCTATTATTGTTGCGTACGTAAAGCGTTTGTGTTTGGGAGACGTCAGATGTATGGTCAGCTTCACGTAAGCACTCCTCTGTCAGCAATCAGTAATATCAACAACAACAAAAATCTTCCACCAGTGTGAATACAGTTGTGTGTGCCCTGCTAAAGATGGAAAAATCTTCCACCATGATCAACAACAGCAGCCTATCACTTATCCATTTTCCAGTGGAGTTGATTGGGCGGTGTTGAAATGTGCCTCATTTAACTCAATAAAATAAAATAAAATGTAGCTTGCCCATCAAGAAGGTTAGGATTCTTCTAGTTCCTTCACGGTGGATATCCCCGGCATGTGGGACTACCGTGGAAAAAATAAGACCAAGATTGAGACAGCCACGTTCTAGAGACATGACAAGAAGTCGATCGGAGCGAAGACAGGTTCGTTGGTCATGACTCATTAGCTAAGAAAAGAAAAGAGAAAGAGTTAATTGATGCTAATTTTTTTGGGAAATTGTGATGAATAATAACATAAGAAAAGAAAAGGCTTTGCCAAGTGCCAAATGGTGAGAATACGTAACTAAATTACTCGGAGTTACCACAAGTGGCTCTGTTTTACCAGGGCTGCCTCGAGCTTAATTAGGCATGGTGAGCGTACGTAACAAGATACAAGAGCAAAGATAAGAAGGGTTCACTTTTTTTCAGGTAATTCTTTCTGCAATTGTCTTCATGTTATTCAATCTTTCATTTGTCTCTTTTAAACAAACTAGTTGATATAAGCTGCACAACTTAATTTGGCAGTCCATATGTCAACCACGAGCTCCGTCCAAGAGGTAACAGACCTTGAGTCTCAACCAATGGCAGATAAAGCTAAGGAGGATCTTGACAGAGATTCATCATGTATCGTCAACTTGGATGAAACAGGAAGAGTAAGTTTTCTATCGTCTCCCTTGTATTTGTGTGCTGGATGATAGCTTGAGTTCTCACAATTCACAAAGAAACCGGCTAGGGTTCCTCTCGTTCTAAACATAGTCACCTTTCCCGGTTCTTCTGAGGCTGCAGATCATTTCAAATAAACTTTTTGGCATTGCCATGTCTTTTAGGAATTACTGGCTTTTGAATACACAGTTTCCTTTTAGAGGCCGGCGACCTAGGGTTGGTTGTGTTTGCTTTTTACACTTCTTTTTATGAGAAAGATAAAAAAAAAAAACAAAAAACAAAACAAAAGAGATTGCATTTGAGAAGTAAAAGAAGGATTTCAAGAAGCATCTAGCTAGCTTAACTCTTTTGAGTCGATAGTAGGATTTGAACCCCATTTCTTATCATGAGTGTTCCTTTTGCTGGAAAATAACACTTGGTTTTCTTTTTCTAAATTTCAGAACCCACAAACAGTGCCAAGCGTGGAAATCACTTCAGCAATATTAGCTCATGTTTCCATAAATTTGGATTCCAATAATGCAAAATTCCAACAAGCCCACATAATTCCCAGGATTTTAGCGGAGAGAGGTGTCCAAGGAGTTGCTGAGGCTTTGGATACTGATTTAGAGAACGGGCTCGATGAGGAACATCTATATTGTCGGCGCCAAGCCAGCACATTATCCCTAACACTTGCTCCTACACCGGGCTTCTTTATACGTATCCTAAAAGCTTGCAATGATTGCACCGTTGGGCTTCTATTCTTGGCTGCAGGATTGTCAATTTTCTTTGGTATCAACGGCATGACCGATGGTTTACTCTACGGTTTCATCACAATTTCTGTTATCATTGTGATTGTGGTACAGAAAATGTCAGGAAAGCAACAACCACCGGAAATGCCTCGAAGGGTGGTTATAGTCAAGAGAGGGGGACACGAAAAGGAAGTTTCCAGCTCCGATGTTTTAGTAGGTGACATTGTTCCCCTCGAGAGGGGTCGTCTGGTCCCTGCTGATGGTTTGTTCTTCACATTTGGTGAATCCTTAAAACTGGAATTGGATGATGGGTCTACCATTGATGCCAATAAGCCATTTTTGTTCTATGGTGCAAAGGTGACTGGTGGAACTGGTGGCATGTTGGTTACATCAGTGGGCACAGATACAACATTTGGTCAGTTGATGACTCAGGTTACCCAAACCCCCGGCATGACCCCATTACCAGCGGAACTTGATAAAGTGAATAACATATTACATGTTGTTGGCCTTTTAATCCCTATCCTCATCCTTTTTGTGTTGTTCCTCCGCTTGAAGCTTGGAGATGAAGATGTTAAATCTAAGCTCCCACAGCTCAAGGGGAAACCAATTCATATAGTGGATGCAATCAACGGACTTTTTGTGAATTCAAATGGGAGGTTCAATACTTTAATAGCCACACTTAGTATGTCGCTGCTTGGAGTAAAGGGAGGAATGCCTTATGTAATCTCGTGCGGTATTGACTATTGGCAGAAGAAGATGCTGTCTGAAAAGGCCTTTGCGGATCAAAAACCTTTGGCTTGGCTCACCATGGGCTCGGTCTCAACTATCTGCATTGACAAATCTGCTTGGCTAACACTAAACCAACCGGCAGTTGGCAAGGACTCTAAAGAGACAAGCAAAGCAATAGAAGGTTTGAAAACAGCTGGGGTTAACATCATACTGGTTTCAGAAGATAAAGAGTCGGGGTTGGAAGCCATAGCTCTGGAGTCAGATGGATTGGTGCTTGAAGGTGAAAATTTTCGAAATTACAGCGACGAAGAGAGGATGAGTAAGGTAAATAATATCACCTTGATGGAAAGTTGTACCCCATTTGATAAGCTCCTTCTGGTGCAGTGTTTGAAGAAAAAAGGCAAGAGAGTAGCAATGGTTGGAGGCAAAACAAACGAGATTCCTGCACTGAAAGAAGCTGACGTGGGACTTGTGATGGAGAGTTATAGCAGCGAAATGGCCAGAGAAAGTTCTGAAATCATCATCAGGGATGGTAACTTCAGTTTCTTGGTCACCATTGTAAGGTGCGGGAGATGTACATATGAAAATATACGCAAGTATATCCAATTTCAGCTTAGCATGACTATTGCAGGGCTGTTGATACCCACCATCACAACCATATCTTTTGCATATTCTCCAATTTCGATAATCCAATTGCCATGGGCAAACTTTGTTTCCACTTTTCTAGGTGGCCTTGCATTAATGACTGAGCCGCCAACAGATAAATTGATGAAGAAGCTGCCACTGAGACAAACCGAACCACTGATCACCAAGGCTATGTGGAGAAACCTTGTCAGCCAAGCTCTATATCAGACTGCCATCTCGGTGTTCCTCCAATCTAAAGGGCAGACTATCCTGGGCATCAGCAAGAAGGTTAGTGAAACCATTATCTTTAATAGCTTTGTTCTCTGCCAAGTATTTAACATAGTCAACGCTAGGGAGCTGGAGAAGAAGAATGTGTTCAGGGGCATTCATAGTAACCCCTGGATTTGGGTGGCTGTGTGTGTTATTCTAGTGCTCCAGGTGGCTTTTATTGAGATTGCACATATCCTTATAGGCAATGGAAATTTGAATTGGGTGGAGTGGCTCGTCTGTCTTATAATTGGGATGAGTTTATTGGCAACCGATTGGGCTACAAAATGGACATCAGAATGATTCATGGATTGGTTTAGTGGACCATTTGGCTCACATATAGGAACCATTGACATGACAACCTCAGCTCCCTCAGATTCTAGTACTTCTAATGTTGAGCTGCCATTCAAAAGTAGCAATTCCACTCCTGTCCCATCTTAGTATGCCAGTTAAATGAACGCCAATTAGTCCCAGCAATTTGTTGTACTGTTGGGTATTGTACTATATATCATACTACTAGCTGCTTGTACTTTTTTTTTTTTTTTTTCTTCTAATTCTAGCTTGTACTTTTAGGTTATACCATTGTGGTGCATTGTCTAATACTCCATGTATAAGCCCTTATATACAATATTTCGTGTGATTTAATAACTTATTCAGACTTAGATCGAGATAGAGAAAATTGAAATCGCAAGGAAACGTAAGAAGTAAAGCTGACAGACTCTACTTCAAGTGAAATAAAGTGATCAGGAGACAAACTACTTTATGGTTCAGATTAAATTTTATAGTAACTGATGGTATATATGATGTCACATCATTTAAAAATTTTTAAGTAATGTGACAACTTAAACAAATATATCGTTAAATACTATAAATTTAATTTAGACTATAAAATAACATATCTCCATTTCACATTAGATGGAGAGCATGCTGATTTTGTTCGGCTCACGATAGCATATATATATATATATATATAAAAGATTTATTGCCGCGAGAAGCTTCGACCTCATAATTAAATAGCCGACCCTTTTAAAATTATTTTCAATGCTAGCAAGAAGTTTTGTTATTAGAGGTGAAACTTATAAAGGCGCCGCAAACTTATAATCCTACATTTTAGTAACTTTGCTCTTAATTTCTACTGATTTTCTTTTTCAATTTTTCTTTTTCAAATTGAACAACCCTTAATATATATTAACAAATGATGATTTTTTTTTTTATTATTATTATTAAAACTAGGCAAAACAATTGTAAATTTTTTGAAATTGATGTGAATATTAATCATAATAAAACTTGCACAAGGATGTACAATTACCAGCTATAAGAAACAGCACAAATGCAAAAGGCAATATTCAAATTCCTTACCAGTTTTTCTGATCATTGTCTACAAAGCTTAGAAATTTTATTTTCCCAATGTTTCTCAGCAACCAAACACATCTCTAGTAATAAGAATGTATGCTCATAAATGAATACAAAATTAGAGAAATATTCAAAATTTAAACTCACCAAAGCCATGAGTACTTCACATAAAAATGTTTTGCTTCAATATCATATCTTAACACAAAAACAAAAATGAATCCTCAAACAACTGCTCAATTTTACCATTTGAAAAGTCAAAATCACCCTCTAACATATATCAATTTAAGATCAAGGCATGAGTTGGCTCTACCGGCATTGTGTTGGATCCACCGCTCAACGCCTTTACAAAATAGAGATTCGATTCTTTGCTTATCTCATATTACATATCTCGGCTTTGCTCATAACTATTGTTGAGATGACTTCAAAAAGAGTAGAAAGAATGAGCGGTTCATTGAAGCTAATATAGAGCTAATAATTATTTCTATATTTCTTTGTTTGAATCAACATCTTTTTATGTTCTTCATTATTTCATTTGTCTCTTTTGAAGAAACTTGATATTTGTTGCACAACTCCGACATCCCATATGTCAACCACTAGCTCTGTTCAGAATGGGGACCTTGACCATTAGCCAATGGCCAGAAAGATAGAGCAAAATTTCATATCAAGTTCAAATAAAGCTAGGGAGCATTTTGTTGATCTTGATAAATATTCATCATCCACCTCTTCCCGCAGCATCACCAGCTTCAAAGATACAGGATTACTCACAAAATGTCACTTATCAACACCTTAATCAACCTAAATTGACCTTAACCATATAGTTCTATGGTGCCTCCGACTAACCTTTCTAACCTTTTGTCTTCTTTTTAACTTTCCCATTTGGTGCTTAGCATATGACCATGGTGGGAACCAACATCATGATCATAAAGCTTTAATTTACTCCAATATCTCACTAACATCAAACATAGAACCCCTATAAAAATCATGAATATTTGTATTCACCTAAGAATCGCAGTATTAAAGTTGTTCTATTTAATGGTAACAAATCATGTAAAATTAATGTTTATAGACGATCATTCAATTTTACCAACTACGTAAAAATAAGATCTGAATGATTAAACACATGATTGTTGTTTTAAATTTTAGCCCATAGCAACAGCAAAATGGACGGTTCACTCACATGCACAGGGTAAGGTGGTAAATTGATAAACAAAGCAAGAATAAATACCATCAGGTCCATCACCGACGCTGTCACTCTCTCTTTCTCTCGCTGCAACGGCACGTTTGTGTAGTAAAACTGTAAAAGAGAAAGAGAGTGGGCTTTTGAGCCTGATTGGCTGAGTATAGCTACTATAATAAATTGAGGTCTCATGGGCTAATTAAGTTCGGCTTTATATTAGCCTTTGGGTGTCATGGGTTCAGTTCTGCTTTATCATGGACTATATAGTGGGCTGCAAATGGGCTAATAGCCCATCATTTGCCATGCTTTTTATTTATTTATTTATTTTTTTATAAAAAGTGTTTTGGTTTTGAAAAATAAATTTGGAGTGTTTTGTAAGTATTTTGTGTTTTGAATTATTTTTTATTTGAATAAGATTTGTGTTGAGTTCTAGGGTGTGTTTGGCAAAGGACTTGAAAAATAAAGTGGACTAGAACTGTAGCAGATTTGATTGATGTAAGAAAAAAAAGTAAGAATGTTTTGTATGAAAAAGTGAAAAAAAATTTATTTTGTAGTGATTTTTTTTATTTAAATAGTAATAAAAAGTGATTGATATGATATAAAAAAATAAAAATATTATGATTGATTTTGAGTGGAATAGATGGAATTTTTTTTTTTTTTTTTATTTTTTATTTTTTTAAGTCCTTTGACAAACACATATTCTAGAGTCTTTTAAAGGGAAAGATAATGCACTTCTTTTTTGTACTATAATTAGGGCCTAATTCTTTTTTTTTTTTTTTTTTTTCTTTCACCAATCTGTCTTATTTTTCTTTATCAATAATACTATTATTTGGCGACAAGACAGTGAGTGAAAGATTCAGCCCGAAAACGGAAAACTGCTCCAAGAACTTTGACCAAAAGAAAGAGGAAAGAAAAAACACTTTCAATAACTTTATCCATTATGTGTCAATTAATGCATAGATCGAATCTTCGAGGAAACCCCCTAGAAAAGGCTGAAAAGCTATATGTATATATAGTCTATATAGATGAAGGAATTCCAATGAGCATCAATTTGGTTAGCATGCATAGACATTATACGTAAGTTTTGCGTGGAGGAAGTTTGACCAAACAAATAGAAAACTCATAGGAGATCGGCTTTGAAGCTTCGAGGGAAATGTAAAGATGGGAACGCCTGGAAATTAAGTGTGGCATGAAGCCACAACCACATAGAATTGAAAGGGCTGAGTTGTCAAAAAGTCAAAAATGATTAGTAAATAAAATGCTACGTTACTATTATTTGGCGACAAGACAACGAGTGAAAGATTCAGCCCGAAAACGGAAAACTGCTCCAAGAACTTTGACCAAAAGAAAAAGGAAAGAAAAAAACACTTTCAATTAATGCATAGATCGAATCTTCGAGGAAACCCCCTAGAAAAGCTATATATATGTATATATAGTCTATATAGATGAAGGAATTCCAATGACCATCAATTTGGTTAGCAATTAGCATGCATTGACAGTATACGTAAGTTTTGCGTGAGGAAGTTTGACCAAACAAATAGAAAACTCATAGGAGATCGGCTTTGAAGCTTCGACGGAAAGTCCCTGTAAAGATGGGAACGCCTGGAAATTAAGTGTGGCATGAAGCCACAACCACATAGAATTGAAAGGGCTGAGATGCCAAAAAGTCAAAAATGATTAGTAAATAAAATGCTACGTAATTATAACTATAATTAAGTTTTCTTTTCTATTAGCTAGGTTGGAAGAATTTTTTATTTATTTATTTTATTTATTTTTTTATTAGCAAAAAAATAGTTTATTAAATATATGATGTCAAACCAAATTAGAATTGTTCAAAGGTTGAAGGCTAGCTGTAAATAAAAATTCCTCTCATTCTCCCCTCAAGATGCTCTCTGCTAGGGTTTCATCTCTAGCAGAGAGCGCTGTCACAGGGGGAGAACCCCTGTTCTCTCTGTTCTCCCCCTCCTCCTCCTCATCCTCTTCTCCCCTGGCTTAGAACTAACCTATTTACTTAATGTCCCTTGCTCTTTAGGCGTTTTCTTTCTCTCCCTCCCTTTTATGATTTTAGGATTTTGGCCCGCCCTTCTCCATCCGCCATGCATGTTGCTAGATCAGGTTTGGCCCCGGTTTGTGTCGTCCCTGCCCGATTAACAGCCCGTCACTTGGTCCACCTTGCTACCCGGATCCGCCAGTGCCCATCACACCTTTTGCGCTGGATTCGTCTCTCCAGATGTGGATTGATTTCGGTTTTTCCTTTATGTATGTCTTTTGGCGTGTATTTTGGTGTGTTGTTTTTGTTGCCTTACCTGTTTGTCACACTTTGTTGGTAATCTCTTGGGAGATTCACTCAAACTCCTCCCCCAGTTTGTTCTGTGTGTGACGCCGATCTCCTCCGCACCCACTCTGCCGCCCACTGTCCGCTGTCGGGTCTTTCCTCGTGTCCCCCCGCGATGAGCTCCAACGCCACCTTCCGCATAGGTTTCCTGCCAGCACGCAATCGGCTTCCTTCTGGCTGCGGTTACTCACTTAATGTGATTCTCCGGTTTTATTCTATTTGTATTTCTGTTTTAGTTCCTTTATTTCCTTGTACGCTTTTATTTCCTTTTTTTTGCTTGTAATAAAGCTCTGTCCCCTTTTGATCTATATGCGTGATGCCTTCTGAGTTATTTGCTATGGTCCAAACCTTTACATTGGGGATGTGAACGTTATCCTGGATTTCGGCTTGAGGAAGAAGAGTTTCAGTTGGGGGTTTGTCTACCTCAGTTTCGAGGAATAAGCACTACCTATGCATTAGTTTGAATCTGTTTGGCACATATATGTTTTTTAATATATAGATTAGTCATGGGTTAGTGGATTGGTTTTGGGTTTGGAATGTAATACGTCATCTATGATGCTTGTAACCTCGTAGCTTTGGTTATGGTTGCTTGTAAGAGCTTTATACTCATGCTTTTTATGAATGAGACTAATATAGATTCCGTTTTTTTTTTTTTAAAAAAAAAAGCAGCTAGCTGTACAGACTCCAAGGAAAAAAAAAAAAAATAATGAGGAAAAATACAAACCCTAGCCACCTCAAAGAAAATAGCAGAAAACTTTGAAAATTTGAAATATTATTTTTCCAAAAAATAACACAAACCATGCATATGCTTAAGTTTGTAGTGCTCTCTAAGCAAAGAGATAATATTCCGAAAATAAGATATTACAGTGCTATTAATTTTATGCCCCCTCCAGCTCCATTCCTCCAAAACAAAACAAAAAAAATTGTTAAAAAATATTTTTTAACCTTTAAATTTTTTTTTTTTTTTTAAATTACCTTTTTCCCTTTTAAAAAATATTTTTTAACCTTTAATTTTTTTTTTAAATTACCTTTTTCCCTTTTTATTTTGGCAGCTTGGATTTTATATATATATATATATATATATAGTCCGGCCTCCTAAAGCTAAATTCTTAGCTCCGTCCCTGTAGACTACCGATCCTAGAATGACAACCGAACTCCCAATCTTCAATTTAGAATTTTGAACTTAACCATAAATGCTCCTAATTATTTTGTAAGTATCTTGTGCATTTAGTGCAAGACAATGATTATAGATTGGAGAAGAGAGAGAAAGCTTCAATTTTTTCTTCTTTAGTTTAACAGAAAATTGAAAATGACGTCAGAAAATATGAAAGAACAATCTAGATTCGCATATAGTAACTAATTATTCCTCATAAAGACAACATAAATCGTTATTTTACGTTATAAGTAGTATCTGCAACTGCGTATGATGTTTCAATGTAATTTCCCTCCACGCGGTCCTTCCCTTCCCTATAAATACCCGCCGCACATTCCTAAACTCGCAAACTCTCTGATCCTCGCATATTCATTTCATTTCTATCAGCATCTTCTACTACATTTGGCAACATTTTAATTAGCTTTCTTCCTTCCCTGAGAAATTCAAACAAAATTAAAAGACTCTACTTTGGAGATATGTCAACCGAGAGCTCTGACCATGATGGAGATCTGGAGTCCCAGCAAACGGTTTTGCTAATAGCAGCCAGTGGTAACAGTACTCCAAGAACCCGTTGGAGCAGGATTTATCTGATTCTTAGAGAGCAAAATCGCAAGTTGAGAGAAGATGGAGCTGCTCAGAAGGATTCTCTCGGTCTTGAGAGATCAACTTCATCATCTACTTCTTGTTACAGTATCATCAGCACCGATATGACAGGAGAAGCAGTAAGTTTTCTGTCTTAGCTTGTCTCTCCTGGATTTCTATGGTGCCTCATTATATGCAATTTTGGTTACTTCTATCACCATGTATCTTCTAACTGATATTTTAATTACAGGATCTACAAAGCAACGGAAGTGATCAGGAAATCTTGTCCGCATCAAATGAAGTTTCAATAAATATTGTAACTACTACAATATTGGATGGTGCAAGTAACGCAAAACTCCAACAAGAAAACATAGCGAGAATGGTAAAGGAGAAGGACCGAGATTCCTTACACAATTTTGGAGGCATCCAAGTAATCGCAAAGGCTCTGAATACTGATTTAGAGAAGGGAATCCATGGTGATGAGCAGGATCTACGCTCTCGACGCCTAACCAGCACGCTCTCCACAACACAGGCTCCTAAGCAAGGCTTCCTTCAAATTCTCGTAACATCTTGCAATAGTTACATTATTGTCCTTCTCTCCGTGTCCGCCGTGCTGTCAATTGGCTTTGGGATGAAGGAGGAAGGCCGGAGGAGTGGCTGGGAGGATGGAGTAGTCATAATTGTTGCCATAATAATACTTGAACTTGCACCTTCCCTGCGTGACTTCTGGCTCCAGCATTCACAGAAGACGTCTCCAATGTCAAGGCAAAAGCCATTGGAATCAGTTGATGTCTTCAGAGGGGGATGCCCGCAGAAAGTTTCCCTAGGAGATGTTTTGGTGGGTGACATAGTATGCCTGGAGAGGGAAACTCAGATCCCTGCTGATGGTTTGTTCATATCTGGGGAGCTTCTAGAACTAAATTATGATGGTGTAGAGTCCACCATCGATGAAATGAACCCGTTTCTTTTCTTTGGCGCAAAGGTGGTTGGTGGAACTGGTCGCATGCTGGTTACATCTGTGGGGATGGATACGACATGGTGGCAGTTGATGAACCAGGTTACTCAAGCCCTCGACAGGGCCCCATTACCTGCTAAAATTGACAGGGTGAGCACTGGCTCACAGATTGTTGGGCTCTCAATCTTGATCCTCATCCTTGTGGTGTCGTTCCTCCATTTCGAGCTTAGCAAGGAAGATGCTGGCTCTAACCAACCAGATTTCAGGGGAAAACCAACTGCAAGCAGAGAGATAATAGATGCAATAAAGAGAATTGTCATCAAACCAAATGGGAAGACCAGTACCTTAACAACTTCACTTACTATGTTGCTGGTTGGCGTAACGGAAGGAATCCCTTTGGTAATTGCGCTTGCCATCACTTATTGGAACAGGAAGATGCTGTCTGACAAGGCCTCTGCTCAACAACCTTGGGCTTGTCTCACCATGAGTTCAGTCACAACTATTTGCATTCACTCGCTGGCATTTGAAATGTTGTGCACAGGGGAGACAAGAAAAGCAATACAAGGTTGGGCAAATGCTGGAGTTCGTGTCATTTTTGTTTCAGATGCTAATGTCTCCGTGTTGGAAGGCATAGCTCTCGAGTGTGGGCTGCTTCCCAGCCCAAACAGATTGGTGCTTGAAGTTGAAAACTTCCAAAAATACAGCGACAAGGAGAGGATGAATGAAGTAGATAAAATCATGGCGATGGGAAGTTCCTCCCCTCCAGACAGGCTCCTTCTAGTGCAGTGTTTGAAGAAAAAAGGCCACAAAGTAGCAGTCGTTGGAGGCAAAATAAATGACATTCCAGCCCTAAAAGAAGCTGATGTGGGGATTGTGATAGATAGTAGTTGCAGCTGTGAAATGGCCAGAGAATGTTCTGACATCATCATCAGGGATGGCGACGATTTCAGTTTCTTGGTCACCATTATATGGTGCGGAAGATGTACTTACGACAACATTCAGAAGTATATCCAGCTTGAGCTTACCATGAACATTGCAGGGCTGTTGATAACCTCCATCACAACAATGTCATTCGGATATTCTCCAATTTCGGCAATCCAATTGCTTTGGGCTAATTTCATCGTGACCCTTTTGGGTGGCCTTGCATTACTGAGTGAGCCGCTGATGGAGGAGAACAAGCTGCCACTCATGAGGCAAAGTGGACCACTGATCACCAAGGCTATGTGGAGAAACCTAGTCAGTCAAGCTCTATATCAGGTTGCCATCTTATTGACCTTCCAATTCAAAGGGCAAGCAATCTTGGGCATCAGCCAGAAGGTTAGTCAAACCATTATCTTCAATAGTTTCGTTCTTTGCCAAGTGTTTAACCAAGTCAATTCAAGGGAGCTGGAGAAGAAGAATGTCTTTAGAGGCATTCATCGTAACCCATTTTTTTGGGTGGCCGTGGTTGGTATTCTGGTGCTGCAGGTGTGTTTTATTGAGATTGCACATATCCTTGTCGACGATCCAAAATTGAATTGGTTGCAATGGTCCGTCTGTCTTGTAATTGGGATGTTATCATGTGCTAACGATTGGGGTACAAAGTGGGCTGCAGGTTGCATCAGGGGTTGGTTTACTGGGCCATTTTGCCCAAATATGGGGGGAACCACTAGCATGACACCCTCCGCTCCCTCAGACTCTGCAACTCTTGAGCTGCCACTAATGAAAACTACTTGACACCACTCTCATCATTCTAGGTTTATACTAATTTATACTTTTACTAAAAGGGCATTTACTAAGTGAATTCAAGTCCATTATCTTAGGTTTTTGGGTAGAAGTTGAGTCGTAATATGTATATTAACTTGTTTGTATTCCTTCTGTTCCCTACGCACCATATATAAAGATTTGTGCACATTTAATTTGACTCCCTTTCTAAGCACCATATATAGAGATTTGTAAATCTGGCAAACAACATTCTGATAACAAGGAAAATAGAGCAAGTTCTGATACAAAGAATCACAAAATAAAATTCAATTAACAGCTTGCAGACGAAGGGTTTGAACCATACTAGAGGCAGCCATATTCATTCATATTCTTTGAATTAAAGAGAGGAAAAAAAAAAAAAAAACAGAAAGTTTGTGAAATGGAAAGCATAGAAGAAGAAAGAGCAACTCAGAATCAAAGAGAAACAGAGAGAATACAAATGACATTTACTTGAGCACTTGATTGGCACACTTGCCACTGGGTATAAGTCGAACGGCTTCAACAGCAGCGTTGACTTCTGTTGAGGAAGACAAAGACTTAACGACTTAACGTCCGTACGCCTCGCCTCGCGTGTGTATGAGACAAAGTGGTAGATCGTGCAAGCGACTTGAAAGATTTGGGCGGCTGAGTCCGGCTTTTGTAATAGTTTCGTGCCTCATGGGCTGAATTTGGCTTCATGATGGACTGGGCTCGTTTCATTTATCAATGTAATTGCCGAGCAATCATGATACCCATCTCATTTCGCAATAAGTTGATAATTTTTTACACGAATTTAACATGAAATTAACCGATTTAAGATTGAAAAGTTTGATTCATTTAATTAAATAGGTCGGATTATAACTCACATATATAATTTTATACTCATGTCACGATATGATTTGAGCCCAACATTCCAAATAATATGAGACATGTGATTTCAATATAAAACCTTCTTAAAGATATATTTTTCTTTTTTCCAATGAATTTCAGTTATTTTCTAATGGATTCCAAATTCCTTTAGGTTAATATTGGTTAACTTTTGTTTCTACACCCTCCATTGTGTCGAAAATTATATAAGTTACACTTGGATTTTACCTCCTTAGGCTTGGGCTAGGAGCTTAGATTTGGGTGTGTTTGTTTTTTTTTTTTCTTGGTTGAATAAGATTTGTGTTCTTAGACCTCTCTAAGAGCATCTCTAATAGCATTAGGTATTTTACCTAGTGAAAAAGTACAATTCTTTATTTTAACTATTATTTTTTCACTGCACTCTCTAATAGATTTTCTATTTCATTCTCTACTTGCTTTAAAATATTATTTCTCATTCTTTTTTTACTATATTATTGACAACACTTAATTAAAGGAAAAAACAAACACATATATAAAAATCATTCATAAAAACAAAAATAAACACATATGAGGAACATTCATCTCACATGCAGGAACTAATTCTTAAAATTAATAGCATAAATAAATTTTTTTCATCCAATTGCAATTGATTTGTTTTCATCTGTGTGTTTCTATGCAATAATTTTTTTTTTGGATTAAATTTTTTCATCCAACTGCAATTGATTTTTTTCCATCTATGGGTTTCCATGAAATAATTTTTTTCTGCATTCAATTTTTTCATCCAACCGTGTGAAAAAATTTTGTGAGCGAGAGAGATATAAATTTTGTATGAAGAAATTTTGTGTTTTAGAGAGAGACGTCGCAGATGTGAAGAGATGTTCAGAAGAAATAAAAGATGTTGGGAGAAAATGGGTGAAATAAAGAAATAATGAACAAAAAAAAAATAAACAATATTTTATTTATCTAGTGTGCTACAGTGAATAGCTCCAAGCTATTTTGTTGGAGCTAAAAAAAGAGTAATAATAGTTAAATATAACTAATATTAATCTTTTAGCTAAGCTACTGGTGATGCTCTAACAGTTAATATTCTGGTGTGAGAGTTCTAGAGTCTCTTAATGGGAAAGATACTGCACTTCTTTTTGTATTATAATTAGGGCCTATTTTTTTTATTTTTTTTAAAATACCTGTATTATTTTTCTTTATCAATAATACTATTATTAGTGATTCAGCCCGAAAACGGAAAACTGCTCCAATAACTTTGACCAAAAGAAAGAGGAAAAGAAAAAAAACTCTTATTTCAAGGACTTCATCCATAACAAATAGAAAACTCATACGAGAGCTTGAAGCTTCGAGGGAAAGTCCTGGAAAGACAGGGTTGTCCATCTGAAGCCGCAACCACAAAGAATTCAAAGGGCAGAAGCCGCAGAGCTGCCAAAAAGTCAAAAATGATTAGTCAACCAAATGTGCACGTACGCAATTATAACAAGAATAAAGTTCTCTTCAATTAGGTTGGAAGAATGTTGTTGATTTTTTTTTTTTAAAAAAAATAGTTTATTAAATTTATGATGTCAAACCAAATTAGAATTGTTCTGCGTATAAACCATAAACATAAACTAATTAAGAAAAATACAAACCCTAACCACTTCAAAGAAAACAGCAAAAAAATTTGAAATAATGTTCTTCAAACTGAATTGAAAAATAACACAAACCATATGCTTAAAGATAATATTCCGAAAACAAGTTACAAGATAGTACAGTGCTATTAATTCAGTATCTAACAACTCAGCATATGCCAACAAAGGCAAAGGTTATATATGCCCCCTCCGGCTAGGGGTGTACAACCCGGTAACAGTTATTTTCTTATAACCGTAACTGCAACCAGTTTAGGCTATTATTCCATTTTAAAAAATTGCAACTGCAACTAACCTAAACCGGTTATTTGGTTATTGAAGATAGTTATAAACCGGTTTTCATAAATAATTTCATAATTTTTTTTTCTTTTTTAATACAAAACTTCAAATTTGTTAATTCAAAGAAGAAACAATGTTCATATTTCTTGTTAATTCAAACTACTAATATATTAATGCCATTATTTATTTTTGTTTTATCTCATATCTCAAAATGTCATCAGATAATTCAAAACAATTACAAATCCAAAACAATAAGTAAAAAACCCTACAGCTTGGTTACATGTACACCCCTAAAACAAACCACTCTACTTGTACACCCCTACCTCCGGCCCCTTTCCTAAAAAAAAAAAAAAATTCAAATTATTAGAAAGATTTTTTTTAAAATAGCATAAGGTCTTATATATATATATATATATAGGATTTGGTTTACATGCTATTATTAAAATTACAGCATGTATGTTGTAGCTTAATTAACGGTTAAGATTGAATTTCTCAAAATCTCTATTCATTTTCTCTCTCCTATTAAATGATTCTAAAAATAAGTCGACTTTAAAATTGAATCTTGACCGTTGATTAAACTACAGCATACATACTGTTATTTTAATAACAGCATGTAAGCCTTATATATATATATAGTTCGCTCCCTAAAGCTAAATTCTTAACCGCGTCTGTATGTTGTAGTTTAATCAATGGTCAAGATTGAATTTCTCAAAATCTCTCTTAATTTTTTCTCTCCTATTAAAAGCTTTTAAAAATAAGTCAACTTTTTTTTAAAATTTTTTTTTGACATGTACACAAGGGAAGGGAGAGAGAGATTCGAATTAGTGACCTCCACTTCATTAGGCGTGGTTCACAGTCAATTAAGCTATCCTTTGGAGACATAAATAAGTCAACTTTAAGATTCAATTTTGACCGTTTTAATATATGCTGTTATTTTAATAACAGCATATAAGCTGAATCCTATTAACTTATACAAGGTCAATTTAATTAAATGCTCCTAATTATTTTGTAAGTATCTTTTTTCTATGTGCATCTAGTGCAATTAATTATAGATTCGAGAAGTGAGAAATAGTTTCAATTTTTTTATTTTTTATTTTTGGTTCTTTATTAGTTTAACAAAAATTGAAAATATGACGTCAGAAACATTGAAAGAACAATCAGTAGATGAGATCGTTATTTTGGAGTCTTTTGACCGATCGAGCCAACGCTTGTTCCAACACCTGCGAGATGGCTACAATTGTTGCATTACGATTACGAAATTTCAATGTATTTCCCTCCACGCGGTCCCGAATCCCCGTGGGCCTATAAATACCCCCGCCAGCGGGCGCACATTCCTAAAACATACACTTGCAAACTATCTGATCCTCACATATTCATATTCATTTCATTTCTAAGATTATTGTCTTCTACTACTTTTGGTAATTTCTTCCCTTGAGAAATTCACACAATTAAGTCTTCTACTACATTTGATTGGAGATATGTCAACCGAGAGCTCTGAACATGATGGAGATCTGGAGTCCCAGCAAACGGTTTTGCTAATAGCAGCCAGTGGTAACAGTAATCCAAGAACCCGTTGGAGCAGGATTTATCTGATTCTTAGAGAGCAAAATCGCAAGTTGAGAGAAGATAGAGCTGCTCAGAAGGATTCTCTCGGTCTTGAGAGATCAATTTCATCATCTACTTCATTTTACAGTATCATCAGCACCGATATCACGGGAGAAGCAGTAAGTTTTCTGTCTTAGCTTGTCTCTCCTGGATTTCTATGGTGCCTCATTATATGCAATTTTGGTTACTTCTATCACCATGTATCTTCTAATTGATATTTTAATTACAGGATCTACAAAGCAACGGAAGTGATCAGGAAATCTCGTCCGCATCAAATGAAGTTTCAATAGATATTGTAACTCCTACAATATTGGATGGTGCAACTAATGCAAAACTCCAACAGGAAAACATAGCGAGAATGGTAAAGGAGAAGGACCGAGATTCCTTACACAATTTTGGAGGCATTCAAGTGATCGCAAAGGCTCTGAATACTGATTTAGAGAACGGAATCTGTGGTGACGAGCAAGATGTACGCTCTCGACGCCTAGCCACCACACTCTCCACAACACAGGCTCCTAAGCAAGGCTTCCTTCAAATTCTCGTAACATCTTGCAATAGTTCCATTATTCTCCTCCTCTTCGTGTCCGCAGTGCTGTCACTTGCCTTCGGGATCAAGGAGGAAGGCTGGAGGAGTGGCTGGGAGGAAGGAGTAGTCTTAATTGTTGCCCTCATCATACTTGTACTTGCTCCTTCGCTACGTGACTTTTGGGTCCAACATTCACAGAAGACAAAGCAGGAGCCATTGGAATCTGTTGATGTCTTCAGAGGGGGATGCCAACACAAAGTATCCATCGGAGATGTTTTGGTGGGTGACATAGTATGCCTGGAGAGGGAAACTCTGATCCCTGCTGATGGTTTGTTCATATCTGGTGATCAGCTTCTAAAACTAAATTATGATGGTGTAGAGTCAACCATCGACGACATGAACCCGTTTCTCTTCTATGGCGCAGAGGTGGTTGGTGGAACCGGTCGCATGCTGGTTACATCTGTGGGGATGGACACGACATGGGGACAGTTGATGAACCAGGTTACTGATCAAGCCCTCAACAAGGCCCCATTACCAGCTAAACTTGACAGGGTGAGCATTGGCTCAACCATCGTTGGGCTTTCAATCTCTATCCTCATCCTTGTGGTGTTGTTCCTCCGTTTCGAGCTTGGAAAGGAAGATGCTGGCTCTAACCACCCAGATTTCAGGGGAAAACCAACTGCAAGCAGAGAGATAATAGATGCTATCAAGAGAATTGTCATCAAACCAAATGGGAAGACCAGTAGTGCCTTAACAACTTCACTTACAATGTTGCTGGTTGGAGTAACGGAAGGAATCCCTTTGGTAATTGCGCTCGCCATCACTTATTGGAACAGAAAGATGCTGTCTGATAAGGCCTCTGCTCAACAACCTTGGGCTTGTCTCACCATGTGTTCAGTCACAACTATTTGCATTCACTCGCTGGCATTTGAAATGTGCTGGACAGAGGAGACAAGAAAAGCAATACAGGGTTGGACAAATGCTGGAGTTGGTATCATTTTTGTTTCAGAAGCTAGTGTCTCTATGTTGGAAGCCAAAGCTCTCGAGTGTGGACTGCTTCCCAGCTCAAACAGATTAGTGCTTGAAGTCGAAAACTTCCGAAAATACAGTGCCAAGGAGAGGATGAATGAAGTAGATAAAATCATGGCGATGGGAAGCTCCTCCCCTCCAGACAGGCTCCTTCTAGTGCAGTGTTTGAAGAAAAAAGGCCACAAAGTAGCAGTTGTTGGAGGCAAAATAACTGACATTCCAGCGCTAAAAGAAGCTGATGTGGGGATTGTGATAGAGAGTGGTTGCAGCTGTGAAATGGCCAGAGAATGTTCTGACATCATCATCAGGGACGGCGACGATTTCAGTTTCTTGGTCACCATTGAAGGGTGCGGAAGATGTACTTATGACAACATTCAGAAGTATATCCAGCTTGAGCTTACCATGAACATTGCAGGGCTGTTGATAACTTCCATCACAACCATGGCCTTAGGATATTCTCCAATTTCGGCAATCCAATTGCTTTGGGCTAATTTCATCGTGACCCTTCTGGGTGGCCTTGCATTACTGAGTGAGCCGTTGATGGAGGAGAACAAGCCGCCACTCATGAGGCAAAGTGAACCGCTGGTCACCAAGGCTATGTGGAGAAACCTAGTCAGTCAAGCTCTATATCAGGTTGCCATCTTAGTGACCTTCCAATTCGAAGGGCATGCTATCCTGGGCATCAGCAAGAAAGTTAGTAAAACCATTATCTTCAATAGTTTCCTTCTTTGCCAAGTGTTTAACCAAGTCAATTCAAGGGATCTGGAGAAGAAGAATGTCTTCAGAGGCATTCATCGTAACCCATTTTTTTGGGTGGCGGTGGTTGGTATTCTGGTGCTGCAGGTGTGTTTTATTGAGATTGCACATATCCTTGTCGGTGATCCAAAATTGAATTGGTTGCAGTGGTCCGTTTGCCTTCTAATTGGGATGTTAGCATGTGCTAACGATTGGGGTACAAAGTGGGTTGCAGGTTGCATCAGGGATTGGTTTACTGGGCCATTTTACCCAAATATGGGGGGAACCACTAGCATGACACCCTCTGCTCCCTCAGACTCTGCAACTCTCGAGCTGCCACTAATGAAAACTACTTGACACCACTCTAATCATTCTAGGTTCATACTAATTTATATTTTATTTTAACACCACTCTCGAGCTGCCAGTAGTTATATATATGTTGTAGTTGTGCATATGTATATATGGATAAAGTTTTTTTCTCTAAATTTGCTAGCGTTAACGTTCTGTTTGTTTTTGTTTTCCTATTCTCAAGCCAGGAATTACAGTGTGTGCAAATTTAATTTAACTCCCGTTCTAAGCACCATATACAGAGATTTGTAAATCTGGCGAACAAAATTCAGATAACGAAGAAAATAGACCAAGTTCAAATACAAAGAATCACAAAATAAAATTCAATTAACAGATTGCAGACGAAGGGTTTGAACCATACTAGAGGCAGCCATATTCGTTCATATTCTTTGAATTAAAGAGAGAAAAAAACAGAAAGTTTGTGAAATGGAAAGCATAGAAGAAGAAAGAACAACTCAGAATCAAAGAGAAACAGAGAGAATACAAATGACATTTACCTGAGCACTTGATTGGCACACTGGCCACTGCGTATAAGTTGAAGGTTTCAACAGCAGCGTTGACTTCGATTGAGGAAGACAAAGACTTAACGACTTAACGTTCGTACGCCTCGCCTCGCGTGTGTGTGAGACTACGAGTGGTAGATTGTGCAAGCGACTTGAAAGATTTGGGCTGCTGAGTTCGGCTTTTGTAATAGCTTCGTGCCTCATGGGCTGAATTTGGCTTCATGATGGACTGGGCTTGTTTCATTTATCAATGTAATTGCCTAGTAGCCGTCTCATTCTGCAGTAGGCTTAAAAATTTTTACACGAATTTAATATGAAATAAATTAATTAAGATTGAGGAGTTTAATTTATTTAATTAAATATGTTAAATAATAACGACATATATTTTTTTATATCTATGTCACAACACAATTTGAACTCACCATGCGTTGATCAACCATATTTTTCTTCAGAATGATTATAATAGGCTTTGGGGCACCTAGTCTTTCCTTCCACCTTAAAAGCAGCCAAACTATGATATGTTATCGGATTTCTAGGGAAAAGGATCCTCTCCATTTTAAAATCCCTCCATTTCCTTCATTTAGTGCATTTTGAAGGGTATTCTAGACAGCTCGGGATGGAAAAGAAATAGGAGCGCTACTCTGTTCCATCACATGGCAATTGGTATTTAATGCCGCCCGACCGGCAATAAATTGAAAATATCCATTGTTAGAGCCAGTGATTTACTCCCCATGACCCAAACACACGCAACTTAGTCGAAGGGCGACACGTGATAGTACCATACAAGGAAGGCATAACCTTCGACCAAAGAGAACATGGTTCAAAAGGAAAGGTAAACACTAGACTCCTCACTCCTTCCTCTCAAGGAATGGGAGTGTTTTTTTTTTTTTCAAGATCTTTACTAACTTATGGGTCATTGCAATCCCCTTAATTAACATGAATCTTGCTGTACAAATTTCAGCTTCTGGGTATCCATTCAACGGGATACTAAATTTGTAACTTCTTGTTATACATTCACAAAAGAAGTCAGAAGATCTTTCTAGTTTTAACTCTCTCTACGGAATACGTACTAACTTTAAATTGTTTCTTTCTTGGTGTTTGAAAGCATTTTTAATTAAAATGCTCATTTTTTCTTTCATCCGGATTAAGAGTGAGTGAAATCCCCTTCTAACCCTTTCTCCCTTTTAATAAAAAAATCAGAAAAGGAAAAAAAGAAAAGAAAAAGAGCCATCTTGGCCGCGCCAAAGGGACCCATACATCCAGACGCAGACAAGGCGCTAGGCGCTTGCTATAATCACTTACCAGGCATGAGGCACCACATGGGCAATCGCATCTCATGATGAAATAGCCGCCCAACCCTCATTTGGTTGTTGCCTTCTTAAATATATCGGTTGCAGCTTTCAACCAAATTTAGCAACTCTGCTTGAATTTGTGGCCTGTGCTTGTCCCCATAAAATACATGTAAAACGGTAGTGCAAATATAGCTGGCGCTTCTCTTAGGTTGTTAAATAATGATGATTATTATTATTTTTAAATGATAGTTTAATCGGCTGTAAATCACGTCTTATGAAGCAGAAGTTAATAGTTTGAATCCCTTCTCTCCTTCTCTTGTGTGGACATGTTAAATAATAATAATAATAATAATAATAATAATAATGATTATTATTGAACTTGAAAAATAGTCCAACCAAATACAATTTAACCAAAATTAAATAAAGCGGTAAAGGGATTAAATGAGGTGAAAATATTTTGAAATTTTTTTCAAAAGTAAAACCATTATGAGGGTAGCAAAACCATAAGAAATTTATCAAGTATAGGAAATTTAAATTAAGATCAGTTATTCAGTCTCGTTCGAACCTTGTTCAATCGCCCTTGCGACAGATCCTCTTAGAAGCTTGATCTTTAATCCTTTAAAGTCCTCTATTCGACCGACCTTCGATCCCCACTACCCTCGAAAACTTAGTTATTGAGATGCACTGAAACCGCATTTGAATTCCTTTTAACCGGCAGTATTTGATCTTCAACAGCCAGATTTGGACTCCAATTTAAGAACCAACTTGACAACTCAACCTAGACTTACAACAAAGGTAGTTTTTACGCCAAATTTGCCGACAAAAAACCTAACAGTAACTTAGGACTAAATCAATGCATATGTTACAACTTACTTGCCTGCTTATGCTTACATATGTATACTGATATAAATGATAAAGCATATTGGATAGGCCATGCCACTCAAACTGTGCATTTCTATAACCAATGTAAATGGATAAAATGGAGATTTTTAATTGCACGCCTTCTTTATCTATCAATGGAAATATGTCTTCTCAAACCGTCTTTCAAACTTCAAAGTTCGAAGAAAATAATAGAGTTGGGAGTTGTTTGTGCTGCGCAAAATGAAGAAGCATCCAATCCGGCTACAGTAGCATCTGCAGCTTTCATCTCTGCATGCCATTCCCAGCCAAAAACTCTAAGACAAAAACTATAGTGAGAGAGACAGAGAGAGAGAATGTTGGTATGTTTGTCTTTGTCATACATTATTGTTCAATCAAAGCATGATGACTTCCCAAGATTTATATATATTTCTCTCTTCTTACCCTTGTCCTTTTCCTCTCGGACTACCCCCCACCTATTCTGCTTTAACAAAGGAGAAAAATTTATTAGACAGAGGATTTGAAAGAGAAATATTACTTTTAGGATTTGATATCCATGCACCTAAAGGCCACCAAAAAAGGCTAGCTCCATCACCTCCAAAGCTAATTTAAGACCCCTTTTTGGGGCAAGCTGACACTGGATATCATCCAACTCAATATTCCTCCAAACACACCCTTCCATGAGCTAGTTTCAACATTCTCTTGGACTTTTCTCCAAACCCTTTTCTTCTTTAGCAATGCTGTTGCCTCTCTCCTCTCGTACACTACAAACAACCTCCTTAGATTTGGCCACACAGCCTCTTCTCTTTGGACTTTGCACCCTAGCTGCCGATTCTCATTCCTTTTTCCAAATCATTTTAAAATTCATATTCCAACAACTAAACTCGCTTAAATTTAATTCAAAGCAACGATCTTTACAATACCCGATTGCCTATATATATGCGCAAAGCCATTCAAAACTCCTTAACAAGCTACTTTCTCAAATGGGTGGAGAAGACCAGGATTCCACTGTCATCCATTCCTCCATTGCTCTCCTTCAAGAGAGGTTCAGGCAGCTGCAGAGAGTGAAAGAAATGAGAGAGGAAAGAGAGCTGATGAGAATGCTCGCCGAACCAAATAAACATCTCAATCTCCATCCTCCACCCATGCCTTCTGAGCAGCCATCGAAGTTATTTTTCCACTCTGAGCTCATCATCCCACCAAGATCACCTCCCCAAGCTTCTCTCTCTATTTCGCCTCCATCTCAGAGCAGACGTGCAGATTACCCTGTCCGCGACACCCCACTCCTCGTGAATTCATGGCGCCACACAGATGATCATAGATCCTCTGTGAATGAATTCAACGACTCTGATTCTGATCACTCTAAAGTTGATACTTCTCTTCATCTGTAAACGACCACATCCACATATATACTCGATCTAGCTCTTTCCGGTAATGTAATATTGGATGAGTTGCCATATTATTAGTACCATAAGACATGTGCTTGCCTTAATCGTGTTTTTTCATGAAGCCGTCGAAGGTTTTCAGTGTATAAACGTCCGTCGAGCCGGCATAAATATTGTAGCTCGATCTGTTGAAATATTTTGGTGGTGCTGATCAGTAAAATAGATGAATAAAATTTATGGAGTCTATACATATGTACGCGTGAATGTTACAATATTAATGAAATAATTAAATCAACAATCTCTTATTTATTTTGTAAGTTTAATTAATTAACCTCGTATCAGAGTTGAGGTCGTGAATTCTAGGCTTTGAGCCTTGTCTTCATAATTTATTTTTCATTTTAATTAAATACTTCATGTATCTAACCTTACTTATTGAAGGTGAATTCGAGCTTACACTTGAATAGTTAATTAGTTCTCATGTCAATGATAATAAGAACACATGGCTAGAGTCCGACAATTTCATAGGTTGAAAGTGTTATTTAAAACAAAATCACGAAAAATATATCGTTTGAAAGTGTGCTTTTAAAAATTTATAATTTTAAATGTTAAACTGTAATTTTAAAAGCCAAATCGCTATATATTTTACCAAATACTTAATTATATTTTCGGGAATGCTACATTTTAAAGCCAAAAATCCACTATAACATACTTTATTTTTTATTTTTATTTTTATTTTTTTCTAACTTATGACTCAAGTTTTTAGATTCAAACAAAACAAAATGGAAGGGTTTGTTGAATCTAAACTTATGACTCAAGTTTTTAGATTCAAACCGTTTTAACCTGAAAAATTAATAAAGGATTTAAGGTCCGTTTGGAATTATGGTTTCAATAAATGCGATTTTAAAAATAGTATTTTTAAAATCACTACTTTTTAAAATCTCAAAAGCGTTTGGTAAAACATGGTAAAAAGAATTTTTTTATTAAATATTTGTTATGCGAATTCATGATTTTGGTTTAAATTCGTACTTTTTCAAATTAACACCTTCTAGCTTACTTATTGAAATCACATATTTTTTTCCTATTTTAAATTAAGTGATTTTTAAACCGCAATGCCAAATGTCTTACGTTTTGTGATATCTTTAAAAAACGCCGATTATTCTTGCGAAATTGCAATCCCAAACACAACCCTTAGTTATGTCCCTAATTACACATATATATAATTATATATACTCCAATTAAAATTTTAAGGAACCCTTTTGTTTAGTAGTTTGTTATATTTCCAGTACTGCTGATTAGCGGTCTGATTTTTGTTTGCTGATTAATTAGCAGCTTTTATTTTGATTAAAATAGGTAACCCTGGTCAAAACGACCACAGATTAATTGATTGAAGTCTCTAACGATGTAGTTTAGGACCAAGTACACCATTTTATACTACTCTTTGTCGTAGAGTCTCCAGTCAAAACGACAATATGTCGTTTAACTTGAAGTTGGTTGTCCTTGTTTGACAATTGAGTCACTGACAAGCCACACGGAGCTGGCTACGGTCATGGGCCATTGGGCCTCCTGTGGACATGGATATCACCTCACTGCCCCTGGTCCCAACGAACTTGCAAATCACGTCGGAATTCAAAAGGGAAGAAAAAAAAATATATCGACAAACGTTTAATTTCTCAGCTATTATCTTTTAAATCAATCTATTACATCAATTTTTTTTTTTTTAATTCAATCTATTTTATATATAATAGGGCATTTAATTCTGATTATATATGACTTGTTAATTTATACAGAAAATAAAAGAAAACTTATTTATTTCTCCAAAGAAAAAAAAGGAAAAAACAAAAGCAAGATGCACTAATGCTTTTTCCCTTTCAGTTTCCTTGGCAAATGGGTCATCCGGATGCTTTCATGCTGATCATAGATGTGTATGACATCTTTTGAACTTTCATACGAAGACCAATTAACTGTAATAAAATTCCACATGAATATATTACATGCATATGTAGTTGATCACACACCCGACCGGCCGGTCGACAATTCATACTAACTTGAGCATGGGTAGCATTCCCGCCGACAATCCCGACAAGTTTCCGTGCTTCCTACTATTGTCCCTCTCGCAAGCATTTCCACCTGGGATGCTACCCATGCTTAAGTTAGTAAAAATTTCTTAAAGAGAAAGTATGGAAGGAGAAAATCATAATAATAGAGTTTCTAGGTGTCACCTTCTCGTTGAACATGTTTTTAGTAATGTATGGTGCTCGACCTATGTCATCTAATGAGATCTCTTACCACGTATCATCTTCTTATTGAGTGTATTGAGTATAGGCCTACGCGGGTAACAAAAATGCATTCTTGCCTCTAGTGGGCTGCAACTGTTACCTAATTCCTTGTTAAAAATATATAGGACAGTTATGGTGACGTAGCGAGGCAATGATCTCCTAAAATGTGCATATCTTTAGTCCTAGAATGACTAATGGACCAATCCATCTAACTTAGGAGTGTATAAGTGGTTATGGTTGGTGATTTTTTATAACCGTTTACAAAAGCAGTTATGTGGTTAACGGTAATAAGCAATTAGCGGTTATTGGATGGTTATAACCGTTCCACTTCTATACCTCTATAATCTAGCCCAAAGGCTTGTGGGTTTAGGCCTGATTGTCTCTAGATTGGGTGCATCAGCTTGAGTCCAATTTCTAAATTTGGATCCTCATTCTCAATCTATTACATATATACTCTAGAACCAAGAGTCTAGAATACAATACGAATCACTAATTTACCAACTTAAGAACAGAATAACTAATTAATATCAACACGTCAGGATCCAGTCAGCAACAACTGATAAACGGTCGGATAAATATTTGGTAATCATTACATATATATTCAGCAAAATTTACATTGTGAGATTAGAGCAAGCTAAATGGATTATATGATCATTCACTGGTGAACCATTTGGTCCTTTTTTCTCTCTCTAACAGTGAATTAAAGAGGGTAAGTTGGCATGTTAAAGAAAGCTGGTCTAAATTTGCTTACGTGACATTGAAGCAAGGCATAGAGAATAGAATCTCAACTTTCTTGAAAGCTGAGAATTTCTTTGATAATCTCAAAGTTACTTCATAATATATTCGACTAACTATTGGATCTGATGTGAATGTCCAGTTCCCAGATATAGATTGAACCACCTGCAGGCTGCAGCAGCTTCTGGAGAACAATGTCATCTGCTTTGCCAAGAAATCTTCTAGCTCTGCTCCTTTTGACACTTGCTCTGCAAATATCTGGTATAATCATCATGAGCCCTGTTTAATTTTGGAAACAAATCTTTTTAAGGATACCAATGCATGCACATGCACAAATCTTTATTTCAAACCACTCCATTTTCAAAGCACTCCACTTTAAATCATTAAATTCTAACTTGTTTGATAATGTTAGATGGGCAATTCGACGGATGGTGCATAGCTGATGAGCAGACCCCAGATGATGAACTGCAGAAAGCGCTGGACTGGGCTTGTGGAAAAGGAGGTGCGGATTGCAGCCAAATACAAGTAAACAAGCCTTGCTACTTGCCAAATACAATAAGGGACCATGCCTCTTATGCCTTCAACAACTATTATCAGAAGTTCAAGAGCAAAGGAGCTACTTGCTATTTTAACTCAGCTGCAATCGTCACTGATCTTGACCCAAGTAAGATGCCTAAAAGATCCTGCATAAATCATTTCAACTTATATTATTAATTGGATTTCTCTTTTGTTGCTATTTAATTAATTAGCTTCTTAATTGGACCCACAACGCTAAACGAGGAAAGAAAAAGAACTATATATATCCTATTCATGTTCAATATCATTCTTCGAGCCTATTGAATGATGGCAGATGACCAACAATTTTTCTCAGAATTTCTGAAATAGATCTTAGTGACCTCAAAATGAATGTAATCTTGCTTTTCAATCAAGTTAACACAGATCCATAGAACAGATCCATTAATGGAAAAGATCATGATCTCATAATCTCCTCTATCTTTGGTGGCAGGTCATAATTCATGCAAGTTTGAGCATATTCCTTGAATGAAACCATCGAATATCTGCAGTAATGTCATAGTATACAGATCGGTTTTATGCTATGTAATGGCAAATGCCATAATACATGCAAGTTTGGGTATCTTCCTTGAACGAGTTCATCTAGTAATTGCTGTTAAATTCTCTCTCTCTCTCTTTCTCATAGAATCTTTGAAGGGAATGCTTTTGTTTACAGTTACTTTTCTTTGTTTCCAGTAACTTTTGTTTCCTAAAGTATTTATTCTCCTCTCTTTCTTTGGCAACAAATTGAACAACTTTCGTACTAGAAGGAATTCTTTCAAACCGGCTCGATTGCTTGAAGGAAAACTTATTTGGAAGATAAAAAACTAATATCCATCTCATAAGTTAAAATGTGCTGGTCCATATCATATGCAATAAAGGAAGATTGGAAGTATGATCACTTTCACATTCATAGATAGGCATGCATATATATGGTGATATAAAGATGAGAGACGCAATGCTATCGTATTGCTCACATACAGAGATTCGCCCGAAACAAGGGCCGGCGGGGAGTGACAGTGACTCCTCAAACCCCTGAAACTCAATAAATTTTTTCCATTACGGCTACCAATCTCCTTTGCCATCTCTATCAACCAAAACCACACGTCCCAAGACCCCTATTGTTGAATTCAAAGCGAAAAACAAAACAAAACAAGAACAGTAGGAAAAAAACAAAGATGGGATATAATCATATCTTATCACCCACATTATGACATTAGTACCAATAGCATGCAAGCCAGTGCAGCTTCCACTTACAATTAGAGTTAGCAAAATTTTTTTTTTTTTTTTGGTATGAAATTGCGAATATGGCACCAATTCAATAAGAAATTAACGAGTTATATATGGTTAAATGATTTAACCCGTTTAATTAAATAGGTTGAGTTAAAGTTAATTTATATAATATTATACACATGCATTAACATGATTCGAATATAACACGCGACATTTATGATTGACAATTTTTTACACAACTTGCTACGTGAACCCAAAACGAACTTAACACAAAATTAATGGACAAATGTTAAAAGATTGTGACTTGTTTAATTAAATGGTTATATTTAAGATTAAGCTATATAATTTTATATCCATATTTTGACATAACTCACAAACTCAACACATAAATACAAATTACGGCGGCCCTAATCCTGGGGTTAGGTGTGCTCAGCTGCTTGAGTGGGGACTTGCAAAGAGGGTTAATGGCTGCACTTCATCATGGTAACGTGTGAACATGATCACATAACCTACCACCCAAATGGCCCACCATATTGACCAAATCAACACTAAAAATGAAAATGAACCACTTTAATCATTCCTATATCGCACTAAGAACAATATCATCTTAAAAAAAATTGTTCAATACACACTTTAATTAATTATCTAAATTAATAGAAAAAGGGAAAAAAAAATGCTACAATGTTTATATAAATATAAAGAATTACTGTAACATTACCTTAGTTTTAAAAATTGTTAATTTAATCATTAATTTATATCCCAATAAAAGAAATATTTAAAACAAATTAGAAAACAATTTGAAGCTGGGGACTGAAGCCGCCCAATGCCCTTGTTCTAATCCACAAAAGAAATGGGCATCATAAAATTCCAGCACACCTTCATTCAATGAGAGAGGAGAGGATTAATGGCCCTCTTCACCTTATCTGACTCTTTCTTGGGAGAAGAAAAGAAACCATTGCCTCTTCCCAGAAATTGAAATAAACAAATAAACCTAGTAGTTCCTAAAAGTAAAAAAGAAAAAAGAAAAAAAAAATGGAGTCCCCTAAATACAAAACAAGACGCGTGAAAGCTATGCAAACCCCCCCACACACACACATTCAATGCTTACTAGTTACTTCTATGTATTTGGAAGCGGTGCCCCTCGAGCATTGACCACTTGGCAGGCATAGCAAATACAAAGGAGTTAAAAAGAAACAGGAAAAAGTTGTGTCTCTGTCCTTGTGTCAGTGGGTGTATTTAAGTAGTGGAAGTTTGTTGTTGGGTGTGAGACTTGACTTGCTTTCCTCTTGCTCTGTACTCTCTACTAGTATCTTCTTCTTCTTCTGTTTTGAGTGTGGATCTTGGGGAAGGATGAGTTATGTGGGTGTTGGTGTTAGTCCCGGCCCTCCCGGGAATGTCCCAGTGTATCATAATACAAATGTGAAGCTAGCGGATAGGAGCGTGCGAGTGGCAGAACTTGTTTTGAGGTCTGTGATTTGTGCTTTAGGAGTTCTTGCAGCTGTTCTTGTGGGGACTGATACCCAGGTCAAAGAGATCTTCACAATTCAGAAGAAAGCTCGATTTACAGACATGAAAGCTCTTGTGTAAGATCTCAAACATGAAACAACCCTCTCTCTTTCACTCTCATTCTGAGGTTTAAAGGCCTAATTATTCCTTGATACTGTGACCAATTTCAATTATTATGCAGGTTTTTGGTGATAGCCAATGGGATAGCTGCTGCCTACTCTTTGGTGCAGGTGCTGCGCTGTGTTGTGAGCATGGTTAGAGGAAATTTGCTTTTTAGCAAGCCCTTAGCCTGGGCCATCTTCTCTGGTGATCAGGTTCATTGCATTCTATATTTTCTTTTATGACCCTTTTATTTTCACCAAAATAAAAATGTTCACTTTATATCTTCCCTTTTTTCACATGGCATGCATGAAAAGCCTAGGGCCACCGCCCACAATATGATTTGTACCTTACTACCTTAGACATTATTAATATGCTTCATGTTATAAAATAGGCTCTGTGTACACCCATGATCCATATTGACAAATAGCAGCATATTGGTATAGGATTTGAACCGTCAGTGGCCTTTGGTTGTGTTGATAAGGTCATCTAAGATTACATCTCTTTCCTTTTCTCATATGGACAAAGTTTTCTCTAAACTGGGATGCATTTCTATAAGAACAGAGGAAAAACTGAAAAACTCTGTTTATGTTAAATTGCATGCTACATCTGTGCTTTTATCATTGTGGTAGCTGTGACTAATGTTGATGAATCTCAATCAAACAAAATTACATTTAACTATTTATCTCAAAAAGTAACTAATATCTTTTTATGGAATTTGAGAAATGAATATCGAAATAAAATTGAATGTATATATACTAGGTAGATGGGGCTCCATGTTTTTTCTTTCTTTACAACAATGGTACAGCCTCCTAGTATTGCGAGATCATTAATAGATCGAAACACTTGTCAACACCAGTTGCATGGGTGCCATTTTGCAAATAGTATAAGCATAGTTTGCCTTCTCTCTCGGACCATGTGCCAGCAAGTGTCTCTGTTTGTCACTATCATAACCGGCTATACATTAATTCTTAGAGTCTTGAGGGAGGTGTGCTTATGTCAATCATCAGCACAATAAGGCCATATGTGATGGTCTGGACACACCTGAACAGACCCTTTCAGCATAACATTTGAAATGTGAAATAAATGGAGCTTTGGTATATGAATTGTGAGCTCCATTGATGAACATACAAGTTTGTTATTCTGACTCTGACGGACCTGACTAGCTAGGGGATAAGAAGCTGTGGATCTTCTCTTCTGCTGTCATCATAAATCAGAGAATGTGATATCATAAATGTATTAATTTGAGTACTGTACTTTGGCTGGCAATCATGACTGCAGAATGAGCTGCCAGCCGGGTATATAATATATATGTTCTATACCATGATAAATGTCTCGTGAAGTGTATAAGATTCGTGTTCATTTGAAATTGGAGTAAGCATTTTCTTTCCATTCATGTCATTTGATCTGATGTTGAGTTGTTTGGGCAGGTAATGGCATACTTGACCGTAGCTGCAGTGGCTGCTGCAGCACAATCAGCAGTGTTTGCAAAGTTGGGGCAGCAAGAAGTGCAGTGGATGAAGATATGCAATATGTATGGGAAGTTCTGTAACCAAGTTGGAGAGGGAATAGCGAGTGCAGTATTAGTTAGCCTTAGCATGGTGGTCCTGTCTTGCATGTCTGCTTTCAGTCTCTTCCGCCTGTATGGTGGGAACAAGCAGGGCAAGAGCAGCGCAAGCTGGTAGGCCTTGAAGACACTCAGTTGTAACTAATTGACCCACCTCTTTGCTCTTGGCTCTTGCGCACATGGGTTTTGTGATTTGTTGGTGTTCTTTCATCTATGTATGATGATGATTAAAAAGTTAGCCTTGTGACAGCCCTTTGAATATGACAATAAATGGAGGCTTGGGTTCTGTAATCGGAGTTGGAATGTTACCATTAAAGTTAGGCTATCTAATCAAGATAACGCTTACTCTGATACTACTTAAAGTAGCTAAAGCTATTTGAAAAAAATGGTTACATTCACTTTACCTCCTAAAATTTTAAGAATTTTTCAATTCGAACCTTAATGTTTAAAAATTGACAATGTACTTTCTTAATATTTTAAAAAATTTTAATTTAGACATTTTGTTACTAATTTTTATTAAAGTTTGACGAAAATCTATGAAATTACTTAAACCATCACTTTATTTTGATTTTATTGTCAAAATCTTGATTAAATGAGCAGCCTTAAAAAAAGATATTTACATTTTACACCCCTCAATCCAATTTTAGTTCACTTTGTTGAATGTTGATGACATTCGCATCCACGTTCACAGAAAAAGATATTATATGTGATTCACATTCACATCAAGTAAGCGTGAGTGGTGGACCGTGGTCGACACGTGCCTTTTCGGCTGACAAATGCAACAACGCACTATCACACACAAGAAGGACCACCAACCAGCGTAATATGACCCTCTTTTGAATTTTCTTTTCAACAAAAGCCTCGCATCTCATTGGCCATAGGGAAAACTTGGTTTGCTTCTGGTTGACATACGAGTACTCCCCACCATTCCACTCCCTCATTTCTGGTAAATTCACCGCCTCTAGGCTGACTGAACCGAACCTTTAAAGCTTCCCAACTCAAATAAAAAAGAAAAGTAAACCCTAAACAGAATCGATTACTGAAAATATCTTCGATTTTCGATTAAAGTCGTGGTTATAGATTGCGGTTTCTGTGGTAATTTTCAAGGGATTCTTTTGGAAGAAACAATTTTGGCTACCAGAGAGATAGGGAGAGGGGGAGATGTCGGAAAAATTCTCGGCGACGCTTCGGATCGGAGATCTGAGCGATTTCATAGCGCCATCACAGGCGTGCATAGTGTCTCTCAAGGGGCTCAAAACTAACCCAACCAAACCCGATAAAGCTGAGGTATTCGCTACAATTTCATCAATTTTTCGCTGTCTATTCAAATTTTGCTTTTTTTTTTTTTTTGGGGGGGGGGGGGTCCTTCATTTGGTTGAATAGCTATTAGTGTTTAGAGGCATAATTTCAGTGGTTAAGGTTTTGCTAAAGTAACCAAGGGATTTGTGAAGTTTCTGTTCATTGGGTTTGATTATGCATTTTTAATTTTTGGTGAAGGTTTCAACTTCTAACAAGCAATTGCAAACAGACCCAGTTAAAATTTCACTCAAGGACTGCTTAGCATGCAGGTAATTCTCTCTTTCTCTCTCTTACTTATTTGGTTTTTGTTATGGCATCTGTTGTAGCTCTGAATAAGCTTTATGCGACAATCTAATAAAGAAAAGGCGAATTTGGGAACAAATAAGGAGTTGGGAGCTTGTAATGAGTGAATTGATGTTTACCAAGGCCTTACCCAGATGACTTGCAATGATTTGGTTGCTTATAGGCTTGTTTGTATGTTTCGATTCAACTAGTTCAAGAATCATTTATTAAGCGTTCTTCGTGGATTCACCTATGCCATTGTGTAGTCATGGCTCGCCTAAGTGGCTTGTTGCAGCTGTTGTTTCACATGGGGGATTTTGTGGGTGTGCCTTGCTGTTTCCTGGCAGGTGTCCTTGTTATTGATTTATATTGTATTAAACCCTGCAGTCCCTTAAGTGGAGGCAAGTGTGGTTTATAACATCTGTATTGAATTTAATTGTCGATATAATTGTGTGTTGTGGGTTTGATGAGCATATACATGTTCCTTACTGTAAGCGGGCCGATTGCCAAATAGTTATTAAAGTGAAGACTCTTGCTTAGATATTCAGGATAAAATGTTTTGGATGGCGATAGTTTGTTCTTGTATGTGCCACAACATGCTCTGTGGTGACCTTCAAGTCGAACATGTTGTCTCTAAGGCTGTAGATTTGTTTGGTTTTGACAAGTCCGCTTCATTTCCTGCCATACCTAAGGCTAAAAATTAATGATTTCATTGACCCTGCAGTGGGTGCGTAACATCAGCTGAGACGGTTATGCTGGAGAAGCAAAGTTTGGATGAGTTTCTTGCTAATGTTAATAAAGGGAAGGCTGTCATTGTTTCACTCTCTCCCCAGTCAAGAGCATCCCTTGCAGTTCATTTTGGCATCTCTCCACTACAGGTGAAACTGAAACATTGCAAATTATATATTATCTTTTTTCTACTTTCCTGTTATTCACCCATGCATGAGGAAAAAATTAATTTACAAAGCGGGTAATTGCCTTTTTCTTTGTTGTATTCAAGTTTAGTCGTAAATTCAATCTATGACCTAAGTTTGCATTGGCTAGCCGCTAAGAAAAGTCTCCAACTGCTCATTAAACTTATTTCCATTCACTATGTAAGTGTGTGCAGACAGTCACTTCTAACAGTTGAAGTTCGTGTTCCAATTTTCAGGTTTTCAAGAAACTGACAACATTTTTTAAGTCCTTGGGAGTAAAGGCAGTCTTTGATACAAGTTGCAGTAGAGACTTAACTCTTATTGAATCTTGTAATGAATTCATCATGAGGTACAAACAAAGCCAATTGACGGATAATGAAAGATTTCAATCATCTCTACCCATGATCTCCTCAGCATGTCCAGGTATATATAATTGCTCCAAATGCTATTATAGTTCACCCTCACTTGCCCACCAAGATAACAAAAGAAACCAATCCTATCCAGACAGACACGGATATGTAATTGCTTCAACCTTGAACCAACCCCCACCCAAAAAAAAAAGAGGAACCCACCTCATGGACAAGACACAGATATGTGGTTGCATTAACGGTTTAGTCTGGATGGTGACTTAGAACTTATCTAGTTGTGTTATAATGTGTAATGTGGTGTCAACATCTTCCTGTAATTGCAGGTTGGATATGCTATGCTGAGAAACAACTTGGATCCTATATTCTGCCTTATGTTTCTTCAGTGAAGAGCCCCCAGCAGACAATTGGATCTATTGTTAAGCATCATATATGCCAAGAATTGGGTGTTAGGTAATATATGCAGTCCAATAAGTCTGATTCCTATATTCTGATCATAATTGTGACTTGAAGCATATCTTCTTTTGGAGTTCTTTGATTATAAAAATAATTTTTTTTCTTTCTATGTTTCAGTGTAAGCTTAATTTGTACTGTTTTTAGGCTATCATATCAGTAGGAATAATTTAGAGTGGTGATGAAATTTAAGAATTTAAATTAGGATTTGAAAAATCAGCAGTTATGTCCTCTTTGCCTTGTTTCAAGTGTGATGGAATAACTACAAGCTGAGGTAGATCTAGATATCATCATATCCGCGTGCGCGCGGGGAGGGGTGGGCGGGTGTTGGGTATTCCAACCCCCTTCCGCATAGACGATATCTATTTCCTCCTTTTCCTCCCCATCTCAACCAAAAGAAAGTTGCAAAATAATTTTCATAGCCCCGTTGCTCCTTTGTATTTATATTTGAATTGTAGTATTAAAATTTTAAATTTTCTATAAGTATAAAGGATAGAATTACTGTCATTTTCTGAGTCTTCTTCTTTTGGAACTTCTGGTAATGGTGCTAAATTTTTCGGTTCAAACTAGATGTGTTGAATAGTCAGTTCTTGATTATGATTTGATTGCTTACTAATTTACATTGCTTACTAATTTACTTATCAGGCCAGACAAGGTTTACCACGTAACTGTAATGCCCTGTTATGATAAAAAGCTTGAGGCTGCCAGGGAGGACTTTGTATTTCAAGTGGAATCTCAAGGTGAAACACATGAAAATGGTCTTAGAATTGCAGAGGTAGACTCTGTGTTAACCTCGGGGGAGGTTTTAGAATTGATACAGGTGAGATTCTTTTTGGACTTTCATTGTTATTGTGTATTCTTTTAAACAATAGCTATCCATGTATGTTAATGTATGGTGGTCAATTTTTGCAGTTAAAAGCAGTGGATTTTAAAGCCTTAGAGGAGTCCTCGCTTGACAGAATGTAAGAACCAGTGTCCCTCTAAGTTTCCCTTTTGTTATAGAGTGAGTTGTTTAACATATAGTTTCTGTGATCTTCATGCAGGGTGACAAATGTTAATGAAGAAGGGCATCTTTATGGGGTCAATGGAAGCTCTGGAGGTTATGCTGAAACAATTTTTCGATATGCTGCTAAAACACTCTTTGGAAGAGAAATTGAAGGACCTCTTGAGTTCAGAACTATTAGAAACACAGATTTCCAAGAAGTCACTTTGGAAGTATGTTCAGTCCTATCTAATTTACTTCATATAGTTTGTAGGCATATGGCAAGGTTATTGTTAGAAACTAAGCTTGTGGTTCCGGAGATGGGCTTCAGAATTTGGAGAGCCCACTGGTTCGAGTTTTTCACTGATATGAACCTAATTGCATTTTGAGTTCTTCACAGTTCCTAACGCTCTTACTCAGAATCATATATTATGTTTTTCACAGGGTTCAGTCTTGTAAATAGCTCCAAATGTTGTAGACTATCTATTGCGATTAGCCCTTGTTACTTGTGCATCTTTATGTGCCCTAGTGCACTTCCTCTACTGCATAGATTCATACTTTCATGGAGCATATTATGCATCTGCATCTGTTCATTGTAATATAATACGATATCACACCATCTTTTAATGTAGGTTGAGGGGAAAACTGTTCTGAAATTTTCTTTGTGTTATGGCTTCCGGAACCTGCAAAATGTTGTTAGGAGAATTAAAAGTGGAAAATGTGATTACCATTTCCTGGAGATCATGGCATGCCCTGCAGGTTTTTTTCCCCTTTTTCCTTATTTTATGTACTCAACAGTATCTGACTTGTGAACACAATGTGTGCTTAATTCTGCCTAATAATTTTGTCTGTTTTTCTTAATCAAAATTTGGAATTTGAATTTGATTATGTGAAATTTACTTGATTTTTTGTGGTAAATTTTGTATTTTGGGTTTGATCGAATAGGTTGCTTGAATGGTGGAGGTCAAATCAAGCCAAAGCCTGGGCAATCTCCAAAGGAGTTGCTTCAATTATTAGAAGCTGTTTATATGGAAAATGTGAGTGTTTATTTGGAGTTCTTGAAGTAATTTCAAATAATTTTGTGGTGTTGTTAGACTCTGCTATTGAATCATTACCCATCCAGAATTTGTATTCGAGCATTATTGAGTAATTAACTTTGCTTACCCATGATAGCTCAGGTGCCAATTTTATACTATTTTCACCCCTGAACGAACCTTAGTGATGCTTGATCTTTACATTTGGAATGTAAAAGATCTATAAGCAAGGGATAAATCTTATTGAGTGGATACCCTCCATAATGGAATCACTGCCCCTCAAAAAGCTCCAACTTAAATCTATTTTGAGTGCTTAGACATATGAGCAAGTGATGCCTCAGATGCCATGGTGATTAAAGTGAACTTATAAAAAATCCTGCTTAGAGTTTTATAGGGTGATTTCATCCGACTAGCATGTGTTACCCTTTTAATTTTTCTAAAATTTATGTATTTAACTTTATCCACAAATTTTCATTTGCTTGAGCATGGCTATGCATGATTCTATGGTTTTTTGCTGTTAATGCTTTCATACTCCAGGTTATGGTAGCTGATCCTTTCAAGAACCCCATCGTGAGAAGCTTATATGATGACTGGCTTGAGCAACCTGGTTCGCAGAAAGCTAAGAGACTCATGCACACAGAATACCACCCTGTGGTAAAAAGCATTACTTCTCAGTTGCACAATTGGTAAAAAAGTTTTGCCGTCCTGACTTCTGATTCCTGAAAAACACTAAAACTTCCCAAATTTCTCTCCGCTTTCTCCACATCAAAGATTGTGTGCCCATCACTTTTGGGGATTGCATCCGTGGAGGACTACAGTTTTGATAGAGTGAACAGATTTTCTTTTTAAATTTTTTACTGATGTACATGCTTTGTATTTTGAATGTTGTTAGCTAGAGAAATATTATTATGTGCTTATGTAATACACCTTTTACGTTCTGTTGCTGTATTTTTTATTTTTTTCCTCTTCTTTGTTAGGTTAACAGGTCCATATAAAATTGCCTTCATTCATGTATGTTCTTGCGGTTCTTTGTCCATTTACTCTTATATCTGAATAAGATTATTGAAGAGGCCGGGGAATGACAGTGCCTGCTTCTGAAACAAATAGTAGTCCTTACATGTATCGTTTTTAACAAATAAAGTTAATTGGTTGCTACTGAAATGAGAACATGCATGTCTTTGCTATGTGCTGGCTGGTTGGCATTTGGTTTTGTTTTATCTGTTGTTATCATGCAAGAAAATTTTCTATTATCGTTCCTTAATATATACTCTCCAAAAATTGTCCCAGAGTTAGTGCAATGGGATGTGTTTATTTATAAATCTCTCAACTCGAAATGAGAGCAAGTTTGATTTGAAAAAGGATCTCTCTTCTTTTCTTTCTTCTATGGGACGAAGACTTGTAACGTTAAGGAAGGAGGGGAACGAGTACATTTGGAGGGTGCAGTAACGGGAGAATTGTATGCTGCCTTCAGGGAGGATGAACTGCTACCGAAAAGCTAAAATGAAATATTTCATTTTTGGGCAAACACGTCACAGTACAGAGAATCGGTTCTTTTCTGGTCACCCTTTCACACGCTTTTCTCTCCTTTTAACTACATAAATCAATAACTCAGTAAACAAAGACTACTACACCTTAATCTACCCCTAACAGGGCACAAGTGAACAATACCCAAGACATGTTTACAGAACTTTACCACCCACTACCTCACTAAGCTAAATCATTTAGCTTCCCACAGCCAAACAATACCAGCTTTCCTCCATTTCCCTATTAAACATCTTCACAGAGGGGACTCCACTTTTCCTTCCTAGCCACATCCCTCTCATTCCTAGCCACAATCCTTCACAAAATAAGAAATATGCCAATTTTCATCTTCTATTGACGTGCTTTAAACATATGGTCCATACACTGATCCAGGTGAACAAAGAACTGGAGATAAGTTCAATGCTTGACAGAAAGTGAAAGGTTGGCATTATCTAAAAAAATTTATGATGCATTTGCTTTCCATATGTGCATTTGGTTTCATCCGACCTACGGGCTGCTCGGGCCATTGTGCTCCCTGTGTTGGCATTCTGGAAACAATCAGAACTTCTGGACATCTTCCTTATACGAGAGTCAAAACCCATCCCCATACTGTTTTCGAATGGGATCTCATCATCTGGAGAATCGTACCCCGTTGCCTCAAATTCCTGTCAAGTATCAACTCTTTAATTTAACTTTTAAGAGCACAATGACAGTATAAAGGAATTGAATACAGGATTGCCTGCTTACCTTGGACCTTGTCTTGGCACAACAGGGCGTTAAGCATGGATTTAAATCCTTGAGGAACATGTCATCTGGACTACCAGGGGTTGTTGGATCACCCGGGCTGAATTCCTGAGTAATTTTTGAACAGATTGTTATTGGGATTATTGCTAAAAGGAAAATTCTTTCCAGCGTCTAAATGCTAAAGACAACTGGACAAGGACTGAAGAAGATACAAGTTTCTCTTTGCTACAAGTAGGTTTGCTGTGATTATAGCAACATTTATATCAACCGGAGCTATTGGTTGTAGTTCGAAATTTACTTTCTATTACTGCATGCATACCAAAGAATTAGACGCCTGTTCGTGATCATATGTTGGTGTCCTTGGAGAACTGTCATTCCACTGGAAACGACCTCTCGATGAATGTTTGTCTGCCTTCACCTGCTCAAGAATTGTAATTGACCTCTATAAATAATGAAAATTTTCTGAACCTTTAAATAAAGCAAAGAGATATAAAAAAGCATTTACTGGAAGCCACACCGCCCACACTTTATCCTACCACCATCCCACTAACCCTATTGGCGTGAAAATGCCAATCAACCTTTAGCTAGCATTACTCTTCCTCATGAGCTAACATAAGTCCCTACATTAGACGCAAGAATAATGCTATATACTACACTTTTGACCTTGTTGATGTGACATTTTTTTTTTAAATAAAAAGTGGTCCAAAGACTGATTAGCAGTGTAGCATTAGCAAAGTGAGATTAAAGTGTGGCGTATAACATTTCTCTATACCCACCAGATAAACTTAGCCCTTCATGTTAGAGGGAAGTTTTCTAAGCAGTAGTGTTTGTTATTGGACAACTCCATGAATAAGTATGCGATTGTCATACCTCAGCAAGATCCTCTGCAAGGCATTGTAGCTGGCCTGTGAGAGAAGTGACCTGCCTTTGGAGGGTAGGGATGAGTTGTTTCGCTTGCTTCAACTCTGACCCTTGCTTATCCAAAAGCTCATGAAGCTGAGAACTCATAACATCGGGGAATAGTATCGCACTCTTCAATGCCTTGATTTCTTCCCTTTGCTTCAAGCACAAGTCCTTCAACTTCTCAGCCTGGAAATCCCAAAGAATATTGTGGTGTACGTAATCAGATTATAAGTAGAGGAGAATGCTCCAATACAAACATCAACCACATTCAAACATCTTAACTATTGCTTCAACACATTGTGGACTATTACAAAAGCCAAGGAAAGTTTTGATTGCAACTGATTTTTATTTTATATGGCATTCTACTAATGAAATGTAAAGATCTTCCATTAAATAAAAAACTGTTTCATGGATATTATGGCATTTTAAATCAGCACTCAAAAATAATGGCTTTTCAGAACTACTGCTGTTAATTTAGTAGTATAACAAATGTATAACTCGTTCCAATCTCAAACCGAAACACTTGAAACAAAATCCTAAATTCAATTATAAATGGCACCATGTTTTGGTTTCCTAGAAAACTGAGAAAAGCAACGGATATAAAATTCTAAATCTTTGATACTTCTCTATACACGCTTACTTAGCAAAAACATCACACTTTGGCCTTCTTTTTCTCATTTAAGGAATAACAAAACAGAATAAGATCAAATATCAATATCCAACATCACAATAAGCCCAAAACTTCAAAACCCAACATGCAAACTTTCCCTTCTTTTCCATCCCATTCTCCCAATCCAAACAGAGGAGCCGATATAAAATTCTAAATCTTTGATACTTCTATACTCTCTCAGTTAACAAAAAACACACTTTAGCCTTCTTTATCTCATTTAAGAAGTAACAAAACAGAATTAGACCAAAACCATCAATACCCAAAATCATAATCAGACCAAAACTTCAAAAACCAAGTTGCCAATTTTCCTTTCTTTACCATGTCCAAAGAACAACAATGAAAAAAAAAAAGAAAAAGATAGACACACTAGACTGACCTCAGTGTTCTTCTCCTCAAGCAAGCGCGTGAGCTCAGCAATCTCCATCTCCTGTTCCTTGTTGAGACCCAGAAGCTCCCTCTCACTCCTCAGCACCATCGCCAACGTCCTCGCGTTCCCCTTCCCCTCCGTCAACGCCTTCACCTCCTTCTTCTTCTTCTCTTCCTCAAACCCGTTCGCTCCCTTCCCAAACAGCTTCTTCTGCAGCCCACTGAAGCTCGTCCCTTTCCTCGCTGTCTTTTTCAGGTCCGCGGCGAGCGCGTCCGACGGAATCACCAGCGCCGTCCGATTCACCGGCTTCGGCTTCTCCGATGACCTCTTTTCCATGAACTTCTTCACCATTGTGGATAAGCCCGGGTTCTTCGACGGCTTGGATTTGGTCAGGGAGAGATCGGGCGGCTTGGGCTTGACGAGCGCACGGGAGGACGAGGTGTGCACGGGCGCAGGGGATTTGAACTCCGCGGACGAGGCCGGGTCGGAGAATTGCGAGGAGGAGGCTGAGGAGCGTGCGTCATACGCACTGTAGCGCGAGTGGGTCCTGAGGGAAGCCATTTTTGGGGGGAGTCCGAGAGACACTTGACGTCGTAGAGCTCAGGCTTCGGCGAGAGAAACAGAGAGCTGAGAGCGTGGTTTTCAGGGTTAGATTAGGAAGATATAAGAAATTTTGAAATGGTTGAAAACACGTGGCACTCTCTGGGTTTGTGTCTTATGGCGCTCTGTCCGAATTCAAAATTTTCGCGTTATGCGCGCGGCGTTTTGTGTTGATGGGGTCCACTAGCTAACTAGTTGCCCCTGGATGTTGTTCAAATTACGATTTTTAACTGGTTTTTTTGCAAATAGAAACAAACAAGGCTCAGATAGGAATATGCGATGCCCCCCCAACCTTTGCATAGGAGTGAAATTCGGTGCAATATTGCTCGGTGTACAATAATTTTTAGGTAAAATAGAAAAAGAAAAATGGTTTTAATTGAAAATTGAAGAAGGTTAGATAAAATAGTATTAAAATAGTCTTTTTTTAATGGGAGAATGTATATTTTGTAAATTCTAGCTATTCATCTCAATCTTAACCCTAAACTTGTACCACGTGCAAATGACAAGAACGGTCAAATCGCTCCTATAACAAAAAAAAAGAGTTTCAATAACTTCAAACTAATCACTTGAGTGCCGAATTAGTCATTGATGATGGTTAAAAGAGGTGATTTGGTCACTTATAATAGCCATTTTGAAAGTGGTTGAACCACTATTTTGCCAAAAAAAACAAAAAAAAAAAAGAATGGATCGACTATCCTTAATTGTTGTTTTGGTGGAGGGGCCAAACCATCCTTATTGTTCAGGGGAGTTTAGCTACTGTAACATCTATTCATTTGGTGTAAGCCACCCTTTTTTGGCTCTATTCTCTATGTTGTTGCAATTTGAGCCATTCATTTTAAATGAATGGTCTAAATAAGAGTTATTGTATGTTAGAAAATATATTTCCTACATTGAAAGGAAATATATTAAATTGATATTGTATGTTATTTACCTTATATAAGAGTAATTGGAATTAGGTTCGATGGTAATCAAATTAATCAGATTTGATTACCATACTGATCTATTTCAATTATCCTATTAATAGGAGTATTTGTATTGTAATATCAATCAAGAAATAAGAATATAATGTAGCAATTTGGGTTTTATATGTGGATGTAAGTTATAGACCGAATCACGTAAAATATTTTGTCTCTATTATATTTTATTTCCGCTATTTATATATTTAGTTATTAATTTCTTCATTGTACACGGTGCAATACCTCACCGGTGTGAACTATTTTTTCTAATTACTAATCTTGAGCTCAAGCCTCAAATGATGTATTAATGCAAGAAATTAACTTTTGTAGGAGTTGGTGGAATTTGTAGCGATAAAAGTTGTTTAAAAAAACAAATGAAAAATTTGTATTTCTAGAGAACATTGAGGCAGAAAATTTCCGATTTACAAGAAGAAAAAAGCGAGATTAATTGAGAACCATTAATAGTAATGCTCTTTTATGAAGCTACCTTGTGATAAAAGGAAAAAGAAAAAAGAAAAAGAAGAGAAAGAAAGAGCTAGCGGGTGTGGAATGCAAAAAGCAAGACAAACCTTTGTCTTATTGAAGCCTACGAAATGGAACATATTCAGCATGCAATGCATGGAGCCAAAAGAGAAACAAGTCAAGGCTGAAAAGGAGGACCAAAAGAATTGGAAAAAGTAAACAAAAGCTACAAGAGCTAACAAGAGGACAAACGAACATAAAAGGGAAACAAAGCAAATCCTAGCCTGTCAAGATAAAACGTTATAGGACTGCAAAGAAGAAGCAAAATCGGCCAGCTCTTTGTTACAGAAAATCAAGACAAAGAAGCCAAAGAGGAAGCAAAACTTGTTCTTTGCTTTTATACTGACAATTTCATTGGAAGTATGTTGTTATGCAAGTTTTATAAAAAAAAAACTAAACCCAATGCCTCCAAAATTTCATACAAGATGAAATATGCAAAAAAAACTTGCTCTTGCCTCTTATTCAATAACTATATGGTTCTTATCCAAGAGTACCCCTTACAAAGCTCTTGGGATAATCAAGGATAATTAGGAAAAATATTACATGGAGAAGAAGGATATTCTCCCCATATTTTTCCTAATTAGAGATTACATAATTACTTAATGGAAAAATACTTTATTCTTGCCAACTAAGCATACTTCTCACCAAAATAGACTGTCTTATTCTTCTTGCTAAATGAGCTGGTTAATAGCTGATCATGCCTTAAAGGGCAAGTGAAGGACTAAAAGAAGTGGGAATCAAATGCAAGTGGTTTTTCCTTGCGACAACACCACCAAAGGCTTCGGTCATGTCTAGATCCTCTGGTTTCATCTTGTCTGGGAGTTCCCAATCAAACCAGTATAATAGTTGAGCAAGAGGAAGTTCAACATTGGCTACACCAAATAAAATTCCTGGGCACATCCTCCTTCCTGCCCCAAAAGGGATAAATTCAAAGTTAGTCCCTTTATAGTCAATTGAACTACTCTCAAATCTCTCTGGTATAAAACTCTCTGCATCATGCCAATATGCAGGATCTCTTCCAATGGCCCATGCATTTACGAAGACTTGGGTTTTGACAGGTATCTCATATCCATCAATTTCACATGCCTCTCTACATTCTCTTGGCATTAACAAAGGAGCAGGAGGGTGTAACCTCAGAGTTTCTTTGATCACCGACTTCAAGTAACTTAGATTCTGAAGGTCTTTCTCATGGATTTTTATCTTCCCTTTGAAGGCTTGTCTTATCTCAGCTTGTACCTTCTCCAGCACTCTAGGGTTTCTCATCATTTCTGACATAGCCCACACTACGGTGGTTGATGAAGTATCAGTTCCACCTGTAAATATGTCCTGGAAAAAAAAAAAAGAATAATGGTTAGGAAATTATTTTGGTAAATTTTTATAAGCTTATTCTTTTTGAACAACTAAAATTTAAGTTACATGTTTCATGGTAGGGCGGTTAACGAACAAAGCTATCCGTGAGTTTGTTTGGACTCGGCTCGTGTGTGACTCGGTTATTAAATGAGCTGTTCGTGGACAAGAAATTTGACTCGACTATTAAATGATACAAACTCATATAAAACTCGACTCGCTTATTGGTGCGACTCGTATATATATATATAGTTTGTATGGCAATAAGTAAAAACAAATATATATTAAGAAACATATAAATATATATGAATTATATACAAAAAAATATATTTAAAACAAACAATACACATCCATTGTTATCCGTGTAGTTGTTCACTTCAAATTTTAAATGGTGTCCTTGTTGGCAATCAATCATCAAAGGGTCATATTATAACAAGCTACAACTACCACTCATCTTTGAGATTCTTAACCATTAGATAACTGACACGTAACACTTATGCTGCATAACATGGGTCCAAGGCAAGGCAAGGCAAGGCAAGGCAAGCCTCATACTTTCTCACACGGCTAACCTTATCTTTTAGAAGGGCACTCTTAGTACACCACGTGGAGAAAATCTGACATGAGGGAGACCACTTCGGGAGATGGAATGGAAAGAAGTCTTGCGCAGGGAAATACGATCTCATTTCAAAGTTATCTCTCTTTCTCTCTTAGCCGACCCTAGTGCGTAATAAGGCACTTAGCCGAGCTCGAGCTTGCATAAGGCTTTTTTCTTGGCGAGTCGAGTCAAGACTTTTAAGCTCGTTATGAGCTTGAGCCTTTGTACAGTATAAATGAGCTGAGCTTGGACAAACAGTATCCGCCCAAGCTCGGCACGTTCGATACGAGCCACTTTGTAGGTTATATGAATTCTATTCTAATCTACGGCTACTAGAAAAAAAAAAAACAAAAACAAAGACCCTAGCCGGCCATCACATAAATTTTCCTGCATCAGTTAATGGAATAGGACACCATTTTGGGATTGCGGTGATTTATCAAGAAACAGTTATAGCAGAAATTGAAGAAAAATACGATGATGAAAACAGAAGGGATTGATGATCCCAAGGATTGTAGCAGCAGAAATACTCACAAAAATGACGCCCTTGATATTGTTGGTCGTGATTGGCAACTCCATTTTACCACTCTGCTGAAGGCCTAAAAGGACGTCAACAAGATCTTCCGTCTTTGCTGATGAAGCACTCATCCGGTTCTCCCTGTGCTCACGGATGATGTTCTCCAGGATCTTGTCCATCTTCGCATGAATCTTCTGTAGCTTAGATTTCGTCCGACTAATCAAATGAACAAATTTATGTGAAGGGTACAAATCAGCCAACTCAAAGCCTCCTGCGTAGGCTACTGTTTGCTTGGTCAATGATAGAAATTCATCTTGGTCTTCGCATTTACTGCCGAATGCTGCTCTACATAAAACAGTTGTGGTGGAAGTAAAAATACGTTCACTGAAATCGATTAGAGATCCTGAAGATGAGTGGATGGAGTTAATGAGATTGTGAACCTCTTCTTCTCTAATAGAAGAGAAGGACTGGACCCTCTTGGCACTTAAGAGTTCCAAAACGCAAACTTTTCTCATTTGTCTCCAGAACTCTCCATATGGAGAAAAGGCAATATCAGTGCCACCATTGCTTATAATTTTAGGGGCAAGAAGTAGTGGCCTTTGCACAAAGGCAAGGTCATGGGTTTTCATGAGCTCGCTGGCCATCTTGGGGGATGACACAAAAAGCGTAGAAACTTCACCCAATTTTAGGTGCATGAGGGGTCCATGCTTCAAGGCTAGGTCTCTTAAAGCATGGTGTGGTAGTGACTTACCTACCAAGTTGTGCAAGTTTCCTATAATAGGTAACTTCCATGGCCCTGGAGGCAATTTCTCAACTTTGGATCTTTTCCATAACTTTAACAGCCAGGCCAAAGAGAGGAGAAGAAGGAAAGTGGTGATAGCTAAGGAATATTGGAGCGCCATCAAAGAAAGGATAGAAGCAAGTGATTGTTCTACAAATTTAAGTTGCAAATTTATAGGGGTGAAACGTTTGACTTTTCGTACTACCTTTTCACCTACCATGAAATGAGTTATGCGCCAAAAAAAAAGGGACGTTTGGAATAGTGATGGTGATGTTTTTAGAAAGAGACATGCTATATGCATTCTTCACACATTCTACCCACCATCTTTTAATATTTTATTTTATTCTTTTAAAACAAACCCAGCCTACAACGTACGACCCACCATCTCTTAATATTTTATTTTAAGTTTTTAAAATAAAATATTAAGAGATGGTGGGCAGAATGTTTGAAGAATGGAAAATAGTATATTTCTTTTAGAAAACATCACTAAAACGTGACTTTTTAATGTTCAAATGATATTATTTATAGAGTAGTGACGTTTTGCACATAAATAGTAATACTATTTACACGTCGACTTTCGTGTGAATACTGACGTGTAAAAAGCAAAATGTCTCTAAATTTGAAAATATTGACACCTAACATTTGCGTTTACAACAACTGTCTACACGCAAAAACTTTGAAAATTTTTCTTTTTTCACTCACACACATAAAACATTATTTTTTAAAATAAATAAATCACTTGGAGTGACTGCGGGTTTGTTGTCATCCTACATGGTTTATTTATTTTAAATGTCATTATCTCGGGTTTCGACTGCGGGTTTGTTGTCATCCTACGTAGTTTATTTATTTAAATGTCATTATCTCGGGTTCCGGTCCTTATAATTAGATTTTTTTTAAAAAAAGTTATTATTGAATCCTCGCTAGTCATTAAACCTGATTTTTTTAAATTTTTTTTATTTTAAGTGACGGGTGATTGGTCAGAGCTACTGGCCCTGTTTGCCAATGGCCCTGGGTCGGTACTGTAGCAATTTTTTTAGGAATATGTGTTTGATTGGTTTTAGTGAAAATATTTTGTGAGAAAAAGTGAAAAAATATATTTTATATGAAAAAATGTAAAAAATAAGTTTTATAGTGATTTTTTTATTTAAATAATAATAAAAAAATAATTAATACGATATAAAAAATAGAGACCTTAAAATTAATTTTGAGGTAAAATTTTTTATTTTTTTGGATTGAGGCCGGCCTGGTGGCGTAGCAGTCCAGACCATTGACAAACAGGGCCACTGAAACTTGTCTAAGTTGTCTTTGTGCGTGATAGTGATATTTCTAGGACAGTGATGTATAGTAGCGTACATATTGGAAAATGCAGTGGAGTAAAACGGAGAAAATCAGTCCATGCATACGAAGATATTTGACGGCTTCTGAAGACTTGTTGAATAGTAATATAGTATTCATATCATGACGGTCAAGTACACCATTATGGATCTTTTACTTTTCTTAGAGACTCCCATCAGCCGCCTTGCATTTCAAGTCCTTTCTAAACAGCGCCTGTTCTTTCTTCATTTAAAAATGGGGAGTGGTTAAATCTTTTGAAATATGTATGCATCGGGCAAAGTTGAGAGAAAAAAAAACACAATACGCAAAGCCATATTTTCTCAGAGCGCGGACACGTGTTTGGATTAGGGACTTCGGTAAAAGAAACTTCCTATGATCATGTCCAAATCCTTTGGATTCATCCTGTATGTATGGGATTTTCCGATAAGAGAGCTTGGTGTATAAAATGCTAATTTTATAGTCTCTAAAACATTTTTGACATCTTAGCTAAACTCATCTTAAATAATAAAATTAAAAACACAGGATTATTTTGCAAACCCTTATTCTTTAGACGTTCTCAAAACAACAGCCCATTTCTTCTTAATCGTCGGCCAAACCCATCCGAAAAACGCAGCTCGTTTCTTCTTCATTGCCGGCCAAACCCAACTTCAAAATCAGATTTTAATGCCTAAAAAATCGATTATAATGTCTTAAAAATCGATTCTAATGCCTTAAAACTTTTTTTTTTTTTTTAATTCAAAACTAAATCCTTGAGAGAAAGGTTAATCCTTTAGGGATCCACCGGATCTCTCTTTCTCTGTTAAATGACAAGGATAAGGAAGAAGAAAAAATGGGAGAGGAATTATCGGCAGAAAGGAAGAAATGGGAGAGAATAAGAAAGAAATAAGGAAAAATTTAGTGTTTTAGGCTGTAGGATAATTTTGTGCATTTTTTGTACTTTAAGTAATGTGTCAATCTCCTATTGGGAGCTATAAAAGACCATTTTTATGCCATGACTACATGGAAGTTAAATTCTTCTAATAATGCCTAAACTAAATAATATTCATAAGCACATGCATGACATCATCCTTCCTGCATATCCCAAAAGGGAGGGATATATTCAAACAACTCCCTTTTTTTTTCTACATTTTTTTTTTCTTTTCTTTTCTAGAAAACAACTCCCTTTGAAATCAATTGAACTACGTACCACCAAACCTTTATGATATAAAACTCCCAACCAAGACAATATGCAAGAGCTCTTCCAATCTTATATAATTAATTCATTTGGATAACTAGAATGTAACCCAAACAGCCCATCGGCAAAAGATTGACTTTTTGGTGCAAAAATATTGGACCACCAGGATGAATTATTGCGTCCCTAGCTAGCTAAACAATTAGAACACGACAGAAAATTTCATCATCAATTTGATTATTCTAAAGACTAGCAGATCAAATAAGACTAAAGTTTTGGACGGAATTTTAATGGACTCTCTTATATATATATATATATATATATATATATATATATTGGTTTTAAATTTAGAAGTGCCAAATTTAAAAATTTGTTTTAAAAAATATATAAAAAAAAAGGGCACGGTTTTCATTCTCAATTCTTTTTGCATTTTTCTTTGTTGGTTCTATTTATTCTAATCAAGGAAATTCCCACCATTTGGGATGATCTATCACTGTTCATGTGACAGAGACACCAAGACTTGTTACAAATTCGATTTACCAGTATGATTGCATTAGTGGTGCTTAGTTCCTCTAAAGCTATAAACCAGGACAGTTTGTTAACCCAATTTTGCGTTAGCATTAATTGTAATAAAAATGCAACTGAAATTATGGTGGTTTTATGTATGCAATCTTCTTCATCATGTCAAAAAGCCGTGATGAAGAACCTGCAACTGCAAGCAAGCGATTAAAGAAGAGTAACCATGCTGACAAGCACTCATTCACACTTAAGCATGGATCACTGTTGGTAATGAGGGGCAAAACTCAACGGGATTGGATCCACTCAGTGCGTTCTTTGATGAGTCCAACTAAAAGAGAATTGTTTTTCATTGGGCTTTAGTCCGTTCGATTCTATTTCCAAACCCTTTGATTCTACAAGATGTGGCATGAAGATCAGTTTGCTATTTTACTGCAGAGTATCCGGGAGTTGTCATCTGCACCAAAACAAAAGGATAAGCATGTACCTTATGGTCACATGGTATTTCCATTGTTTGATGGAGAGGAACCATTGAATTGGTGTTACACGGCTGAGCAGTTTTTTGAGCATTACTCTACACCAGATCAACGAAGGCTGAAAATTGCTTCATTAATTTTACATGGAGGGTACAGCTCTAATTTGGCTCCAAGAATTACCTAAGTTAATTTTTTTTTCTTCTTGGGATGATTTTGCTAGAGCTTTAAAAGAAAGATTTTCACAAGATTCACAGCAACAACAAATAGACGAAATTATATTGTTAGATGATGATTCAAAGGCAGAGGAGTCAATAGGTGGAAATTCAGAAGGTACAAATGACCAGATGAACAATTTTGGGATGTCTGCTTTGGAATTGGATAACACTGACAAGTTGGAACAAGAAGAAGAAGAGGAAAAGGAGTTAAGCCTCTTAGAATCTATCAAAGTGAAGGTAATCCCAAATTCAATTTGTAGCACCAATTTCTTGAGAGAATTCCGCGCCTGTATAGTACCACCAAATTTTTGAAGAAATTTCAACATAATGATAAGACTTATCCTGATGAAGATTACGTGTTTGACAAAATGCTGGAGTCGAAAATAGTGCTAATGATGGATATGTTTTGGGATTATGAGTGGTGGGTGTTTAAGACAAGTTGGAAGCAAAAGACTGCACATGTTGTGACAAATGCAAATTCCAAGATCACCAAAGAAGTAGAAAAGTGCAGAATAGAAAAATAACACAACCACACAAGACATCAAGATTTAAGTGGTTCGGCTTAACAAGCCTACATCCACTGGCGGAGACGATCCAGGAGAAATTCACTAACAAAAAGTGGAGTACAAAGAGTCGTACAAACAAAACCACTCAAACCCAAAAGCCCCAATACACCCCAATCTCACTCAAAAGAGAATTAGATACAAAAGAGAAAAATATTCTCTAAAATTCTCTAAGCATTTCAGCACTCCAAAAGTGAGATCAAAATGAAGAAAAATGGTGCATCTTCTTCTCCCTACAGCACAAGCCTTTCTCTCTCTCTCGGCAGTTTTTTTCTTTTCTTCTTTCTCTCTTTTTCTTGCTAAAGTAGCTGCTGCCCTCTCCTCCTTCTTGATGACCGAATGGCTTCAAATAAAACAAAGCCAGCCTTTTCTCAAAGCTTCTAGAAGAAGCTCAATAGATGGAGAGAAAGAGAGACGTGTGGGAGAGAAAAAAAACAAGACAAAGAGTATGGGATGCCATACTGCTGTGGGGCCCACGGTAAGACTTGTGAAAACAAATCACAAAATCTGACAGCACAGCAGGGTACGAGTGATTTTTGGAGTTCGTTTGTGTTTCAATACTCAAAGGAGGATGATATGTGTTAGAATATATGGAATATATTCCATAATTATGCTAATATTGAAATATTCTTTATTTATGGGTTGATTGTAATTATATATTGGGATTGTAATCAAATCAAGGGGATTTGATTACCAAATTTGTATTTAGACATTGCCCTATAAATAGGGACCTTTGTATTGTAGACAAATCAAGTTAATGAGCACAATGTAGCTCTTATGGGTATTCCGAGTAGTGGATGTAGGTGTCTGACACCGAAGCACCTGTAAGTTCTTTGTGTTCTTTCTATCTCTTGCTTCCGCTCAATATTTCCGCATCATTATTATTTCAACATGGTATTAGAGCCACTTTCTTGTGGACTCTAATTATTTCTCTTCTTTTTATTGTTCAATTTAATTGTCATCATATTTATTTTTCTTGAGAAAAAAGGTGCTGCCAACGTTGTCCACTATGCCTTGCTTCATTGCCGAGGTCAGCAACTTTCAAAAAAAAAAAAAAAAACCATTGGCTCTCACGCACGCTGAGCAGTTCTTCAGCCCATACACGAAACTACTCGGTTCAGCGCAAGCAGTCCAATCCAGACGGATCTCCCATGGCGCCACTGTCCGCAGTTGTCCATCGACGAGTCAGCGGTGCATCCACCGCCTTCTGCGACCGTCGTACTCCAATCCAGCGCCATCTCTGCCGCAACACAGGTTTCTGCGCAGTTCAGCCGGCCTTCTTCAAACACCTATATTAGATGGCAATAGCTTCTGTCTCCGAGCAGATCCAGCCACCGCAACCAGCCACTTCGAGAGCAACCCCGACCTTTTCAATCTTGTTGTTCCATCTCTTTCGACCACAGACACCTACGACAACAGTCAATTTCTCCAGCTATTCAGCCGCCGTCCATAGCTTGCCGCCACGAATCATCTCCCTACAACCAGTGCTTCCACCACTGCCGGCCATAGTCTTCGGCTTCCGTAAAATATGCAGAGGAAGAAAGAAGGGGACAGACAGGCGTGGAGAAACTAGTGAAAAGAGATAAAAAGAACACAAAGAACTTACGGGTGGTTTGGTGTTAGACACCTACGTCCACCACTCGGAATACCCCTAAGGCTACATTGTGCTCATTAACTTGATTTGTCTACAATATAAAGGTTCCTATTTATAGGGCAATGTCTAAATACAAGTTTGGTAATCAAATCCATTTAATTTGATTACAATCCCAATATATGATTACAATCAACCCATAAATAGAGAATATTTCAATATCAGCATAATTATAGAATATATAGAAAATATAATATATTTTCCATATATTCTAACAGCCTTGGCCCGTTGTTGGCCCCTTTTGAATTTTGGCCCGTTGTCAACCCCTTTTGAAGTTTGGCACGTTGTCAGCCCTAGCCCTTTGTCAGCCTGGCCCGTTGTCGGCCCATTTTGGAGTTTGGCCCGTTGTCAGGCCTTTAGAATCTGCATTCACCAACCACCTGCCGCCGTCGTTGGCCGCTCGCTAGCCTCTGTCTCCTCCGGCAGCCGCCACCATCTACGGCTCATTCTCGGCTTCCGCCACCGCCATCATCATTGTTTCGGATTTCAAACTCAAGGTTTCAAAATATTCCACCTTGAGTTTGAGAGGGGATGTTAGAATATATGGAAAATATATTATATTTTTCATATATTCCATAATTATGCTGATATTGAAATATTCTCTATTTATGGGTTGATTGTAATTATATATTGGGATTGTAATCAAATCAATAGATTTAATTACCAAACTTGTATTTAGACATTGCCCTATAAATATGGACCTTTGTATTGTAGACAAATCAAGTTAATGAGGACAATGTAGCTTTTAGGGGTATTCCGAGTGGTGGACGAAGGTGTCTAACGCCGAACCACCCATAAGTTCTTTGTGTTCTTTCTATCTCTTACTTCCGCTCAATATTTTCGCATCATCATTATTTCAACAATATGCATGTTATTTTTTTGAAACATCGATGGCGCTGGAAGAAAAGAATGTGGGAAGGAAGGTCTCGACAACAACCAGTGGATATTCAACTGTAATTGGCGTGTGTTGGCTGAAAACAAATCTTGAAGTTCGGATAGGAGGAATCCTTAGGATGGGAATGCTGGAGCAGCACCTGAATCTGCCACTGTTCGACACCTGTGAACAAGACCAAGGTGTTGTGGAAGAGAAAAGGAATGCAACAAGCCATGTAGGAGAAGAGGTGGCAGTTGCATGGAAGGGCTTGGTGGCAGCTGCATGAGATTATACGTGGCATTTATATGACTCAAAGGCTGCCAGCAAAGGAATTGAGCTTGGCTTTTATATGAGGCTACACCAATGATCTGATTTGTTTGAATGGCTGAGAAGCCTTATATGAGGCTACGTCAATGGAGCTTGGCCTTTATTTCAAGCTCACCTTGTGGGCAAGGTGCTTTGAAGGGGTGAGTAGTGTAACAGGCAAGGTGCTTTGAAGTGGTTAATTAGCTATTTAGTTAAGTTCATTTTGTTATTTCTGTTGTAATTCAGTTGAGTTAGTTGGAAGTTAGTTAGAAGTTGTTAGTTGAAGAAGGAAGTATAAATAGGGTCTTTGAAGATGTAATCAATAGCTTTCGGTATTCAATTGTTCATTTGTGAACTTTGGAGGTTTAAGCATCCTCGAAATGCTTAGTTGTATGATACTAGCTATCTTGAATTACCATTTTCAATAAGAAGTAGCAGTTTACTGCGGCAATTTGACAATAAAAGTTCAAACTTTTCTTTTGAATGTCCAACCAACCATCCCACAAATGAATCCTTAATAACTATTAACTTTTTAATTTTTTAACGCTTTGTTTAATAACAATACTTTTTCTTCAAAACAAAAACATTAATAATCATCCAAAACACACAAAACAGAACTATTTTCATATAACTCACATACATCATAACACTTTTTTCAAACAAAAAACACAATCTAAAAAGCATTAACAATCAAAGCTATATATATCCCCATGTATATATATAGGGTGAAAGAAATGGGAGAGAAGAAGAAATGGAATGAAGAAGAAAGAAATAAGGAAAAATTTAGTGTTTCAGGCTGTAGGATAATTTTGTGCATTTTTTATGCTTTAAGTGATGTATCAATCTCCTATTAGGGGCTACAAAACACCACTTTTATGCTGCGAGTGCATTGAAGTTAAATTCTTCCAATAATGCCTAAACTAAATAATATTCATGAGCTCATGCATTCCTGCACATCCCAAAAGGGAGGGATATATTCAAACAACTCCCTTTTTTTTCTAGATTTTTTCTTTTCTTTTCTTTTCTAGAAAACAACTCCCTTTTAAATCAATTAAACTACGTACCACCAAACCTTTATGATATAAAACTCCGAACCACGGCAATATGCAAGAGCTCTTCCAATCTTATATAATTAATTCATTTGGATAACTTGAATGTAACCCAAACAGCCCATTGGCAAAAGATTGACTTTTTGGTGCAAAGATATTTAGTATATATATTGGACCACCAGGATGAATTATTGCGTCCCTAAACAATTAGAAAACGACAGAAAATTTGATCGTCAATTTGATTATTTTAAAGACTAGCAGATCAAATAAGACTAAAGTTTTTCTCTTTTGCCGACTAATATGCTCCTAATTAATTTAAGAGTACCGTGTCTTATTCGTTATAATGATCACAAGGCATAATTTCATAATTTATTTTGAGTAGGAAAAATAATTATTTCAGAACCATTTGGGGAAACTATCATTTTACCAAATTTTAAGAATAGTTTTTGGTTTTTGAGAAGTAAACAAAATTTTACGACATTTTATCAAACACTTCAATACGCTTTAATTTGTTTGATAAAACTTAAAAAATAAAAAATAAAAACATTAACAACAAACAACCAAAAATACAAAACATTTAAAATTATTATGTCATATTATAATACTTTTTTTTTATATATATATAAAAAAAGCCCTAAAAAGCATTAAGAAAAGAAAATAATTTCGAGACCATCTTCTTAAATAGTTTTTAGGTTCAAAGCTACTTTAACAATAAGGGCAAGTGATGGACTATAGGAGTAGCTAGGAAACAAATACAAGTTGTTTTTCCTTTTGACATATAATCATGAGAAGATGATTTTCACACATATAAATAACAAAATATTATATAAATAAGTTGTTTTACGAGTATCAATAAATAAGCTTCACATCATTCTGGTATCCATTTCTTATGTGTTGTAGAAGCGTCACACACACCACCAAGTTCATTATGAAATTAAGTAAAAATTATTATTATTTAGCTCCTGATTTAGAATGTATTAAGGTTCCTTGAACTACTCTTATTTATCTATTATTTATACGTTACGTGCTTGAGCAATTAAGCATGTAACAGAATGTCGTGATTCAGTTTTTTTTTTTTTTTAATTTTTTTTTAAGGGTATAATTATTAGAGAAATTATTGATGTCAATATTTTTTACCACTTAAAACTAACAAAAAAAAAAAGTTTTTTGTTATAACAAAAAAAAAAAAAAAAAAGTTTCGATAACTTAAAACTAAAGGGAAACTTCACTAAGGACCTCTAAACTTCCACCAGTTTTGAAATACTCCCTTGAACTTTAAAATCTCTCAATTTAGTCCCCTAAACTTTCAATTGCTCTCAATTTGGACAATTCCGTTAATTTTAGCCGTTAAAAATTAAAAAAAAGACCAAAATATCCCTAATTTTTGTTTTTTTAAAAATAAAAAAACGTTTTAGAAGATGGAATTTTATACAAAAGTCAAGGGTATAAACGTCATGTGACGTTTAAAATCTGACGGAGGGGTCCAAATTGAAAGCAATTGAAAGTTCAAGGGACTAAATTGAGAGATTTTGAAGTTCAGAGGGGGGTATTTCAAAACGGGTGAAAGTTTGGAGGTCCTTAGTGAAGTTTCCCCTAAAAGTAATCACTTGAGTGCCGAATTAGTCTTTGATGATGGTTAAAAGAGGTGATTCGGTCACTTATAATAGCCATTTTAAAAGTGGTTAAACCATTATTTTGCCAAAAAAGAAAATGGATCGACTATCCTTAATTGTTGTTTTGGGAGAGGGGACGAACCATCCTTATTGTTAAGGGGTAGTTTAGCTATCATAACATCTATTCATTTGGCCTCTATTCTCTATGTTGATGCAATTTGAGCCCTTCATTTTAAATGGACGGTCTAAATAAGAGTTATTGTATGTTCTAGAATATATTTCCTACATTGAAATTAAATATATTAAATTGATATTGTATATTATTTACCTTATATAAGAGTAATTGTAATTAGGTTTGATGGTAATCAAATTAATCAGATTTGATTACCATACTTATCAATTTCAATTCTCCTATAAATTGGAGTATTTGCATTGTAATATCAATCAAGCAATAAGAGTATAATGTAGGCATTTGAACTTTATATGTGGAAGTAAGTTATAGACCAAACCACGTAAAATCTTTTGTCTCTATTCTATTTTATTTCCACTATTTATTTATTTAGTTATTAATTTCTTCATTGACGCAGAAAATTTCCGATTTGCAAGAAGAAAATTAGCTCTTTAATGAGAAAAAAGAAAAAAAAGAAAAGAAAAAAACGAGATTAATTGAGAACCATTAATAGTAATGCTCTTTTATGAAGCTACCTTGTGATAAAAGAAAAAAGAAAAAAGAAAAAGAAGAGAAAGAAAGAGCTAGCGGGTGTGGAATGCAAAAAGCAAGACACACCTTTGTCTTATTGAAGCCTACGAAATGGAACATATTCAGCATGCAATGCATAGGAGCCAAAAGAGAAACAAGTCAAGGCTGAAGCAAACGAACATAAAAGGGAAACAAAGCAAATCCTGTCACGAGAAAACGTTATTGGACTGCAAAGAAGAAGCAAAATCGGACAGCCCTTTGTTACAGAAAATCAAGACAAAGAAGCCGAAGAGGAAGCAAAACTTGTTCTTTCAAATGCTTTTATACTGACAATTTCATTGGAAGTATGTTGTTATGCAAGTTTTATAAAAAAAAAACCTAAACCCAATGCCTCCAAAATTTCATACAAGATGAAATATGCAAAAGAAACTTGCTCTTATTCAATAACTTTATGGTTCTTATCGATCGAAGACCCCTTACAAAGCTCTAGGGATAATCAAGGATAATTAGGAAAAATATTACACGCATGGAGAAGAAGGATATGCTCCCTATATTTTTCCTAATTAGAGATTACATAATTATTTAATTGAAAAATACTTTCTTCTTGCCAACTAGGCATATATACTTCTCACCAAAATAGACTGTCTTTATTCTTCTTGCTAAATGAGCTGGTTAATAGCTGATCATGCCTTAAAGGGCAAGTGAAGGACTAAAAGAAGTGGGAATCAAATGCAAGTGGTTTTTCCTTGCGACAACACCACCAAAGGTTTCGGTCATGTCTAGATCCTCTGGTTTCATCTTGTCTGGGAGTTCCCAATCAAACCAGTATAATGGTTGAGCAAGAGGAAGTTCAACATTGGCTATACCAAATAAAATTCCTGGGCACATCCTCCTTCGTGCCCCAAAAGGGATAAATTCAAAGTTAGTCCCTTTATATATAGTCAATTGAACTACTCTCAAATCTCTCTGGTATAAAACTCTCTGCATCATGCCAATATGCAGGATCTCTTCCAATGGCCCATGCATTTACGAAGACTTGGGTTTTGACAGGTATCTCATATCCATCAATTTCACATGCCTCTCTACATTCTCTTGGCATTAACAAAGGAGCAGGAGGGTGTAACCTCAGAGTTTCTTTGATCACCGACTTCAAGTAACTTAGATTCTGAAAGTCTTTCTCCTGGATTTGTATCTTCCCTTTGAAGGCTTGTCTTATCTCAGTTTGTACCTTCTCCAGCACTCTAGGGTTTCTCATCATTTCTGACATAGCCCACACTACGGCGGTTGATGAAGTATCAGTTCCACCTGTAAATATGTCCTGGAAAAAAAATTTAGAATAATGGTTAAATAATTATTTTGGTAAATTTTTATAAGCTTATTCTTTTTGAACATCTAAAATTTAAGTTACATGTTTCATGGTAGGGCTGTTATTGAACAAAGCTACCTGTGAACTCCCTTGGTTTCAGCTTGTGCACGACTCGGTTATTAAATAAGCCATTTGTGGACACGAAATTAGACTTGATTATTAAATGATACAAACCCATATAAAATTCGACTTACTCAGTTAAAATTTGTGAACATACTCATATAAAAGCTTGACTCGCTTAGTTAATAAAAATAGTTTGTATGGTAATAATCAATATATATTAAGTATAAACGAATATATATTAAGAAACATATAAATATATATGAATTATATACATAAAAATATATTTAAAACAAACAATACACATCCATTGTTATCCGTGTAGTTGTTCACTTTAAATTTTAAATGGTGTCCTTGTTGGCAATCAATCATCCAAGGGTCATATTATACCAAGCTACAACTACGTACCACTCATCTCAACCCCTCATATTTGAGATTCTCAAACATTAGATAACTGACACGTAACACTTATGCTGCATAATAAGGGTTCAAGGCAAGAGTAATGCTAAGTACCATCTTTTTATCTTCTTAAAACTCTTCTAAAGCTGATGTGACTTTTAAAACCACCATTAAATTTTAGATTAATCATACTTGAATTTTGATCCAATGGTGATTGTGAAAGCCACATCAACTTTAAAAAAATTTTAAAAAAATAAAAAAATGATACCAAACATTATTCCCAAAGCAAGCTTCATACTCTCTCACAGGGCTAACATTATCTTTTATCTTTCTTAAGAAAATCTAGAAGGCCACTCTTAGTACGTACACCACGTGGACAAAATCTGATATGAGGGAGACCACTTCGGGAGATGGAATGGAAAGAAGACTTGCCCAAAGTTATCTCTCTTTCTTACTTTCTGATTAGCCGAGTTCCGCTCTTAATAATTAGGTACTCAACTCGGCTAATGGACAAGTTCAAGCTTGCACAAGTCTTTTTCCTTGGCGAGCCGAGCCAAGTCAGAATTCGTAAGCTCGATTGGCACGTTTATCGCCCAAAATAAAAGAAAGATTCAATATGAGCCACTTTGTAGGTTATATGAATTCTATTCTAATCTACGGCTAAAAAAAAAAAAAAAAAATTTAAAACAAAACTAAACAAAAACTCTAGCCGGCCATCACATAAATTTTCCTGCATTAGTTAATGGATCCCGGAATAGGATACCATTTTGGGATTGTGGTGATTTATCACGAAACAGTTATAGCAGAAATTGAAGAAAAATACGATGATGAAAACATAAGGGATTGATGATCCCAAGGATTAATCGTAGCAGCAGAAATACTCACAAAAATGACGCCCTTGATGTTGTTGGTCGTGATTGGCAACTCCAGTTTATCACTCTGCTGAAGGCCTAAAAGGACGTCAACAAGATCTTCCGTCTTTGCTGATGAAGTACTCATCCGGTTCTCCCTGTGCTCACGGATGATGTTCTCTAGGATCTTGTCCATCTTCGCATGAATCTTCTGTAGCTTAGATTTTGTCCAACTAATCAAATGAACAAATTTATGTGAAGGGTACAAATCAACCAACTCAAAGCCTCCTGCGTAGGCTACTGTTTTCTTGGTCAATGATAGAAATTCATCTTGGTCTTCGCATTTACTGCCGAATGCTGCTCTACATAAAACAGTTGTGGTGGAAGTGAAAATACGTTCACTGAAATCCATTACAAATCCTGAAGATGAGTGGATGGAGTCAATGAGATTTTGAACCTCTTCTTCTCTAATAGAAGAGAAGGACTGGACCCTCTTGGCACTTAAGAGTTCCAAAACGCAAACTTTTCTCATCTGTCTCCAGAACTCTCCATATGGAGAAAAGGCAATGTCAGTGCCACCATTGCTTATAATTTTAGGGGCAAGAAGTAGTGGCCTTTGCACAAAGGCAAGGTCATGGGTTTTCATAAGCTCGCTGGCCATCTTGGGGGATGACACAAAAAGCGTAGAAACTTCACCCAATTTTAGGTGCATGAGGGGTCCATGCTTCAAGGCTAGGTCTCTTAAAGCATGGTGTGGTAGTGACTTACCTACCAAGTTGTGCAAGTTTCCTATAATAGGTAACTTCCATGGCCCTGGAGGCAATTTCTGAACTTTGGATCTTTTCCATAACTTTAACAGCCAGGCCAAAGAGAGGAGAAGAAGGAAAGTGGTGATAGCTAAGGAATATTGGAGCGCCATCACAGAATGGAGAGAAACAAGTGACTGTTCCACAAATTTAAGTTGCAAATTTATAGGGGTGAAACATTTGACTTTTCGTACCACCTCTTCACCTGCCATTGAAATGAGTTATGCACCACCAAAAAAAAAAACAAGAAAAAAGGTAACATTTGGATAAGAGATATGCTTTTCTTCATTCTACCCCCCATCTCCCCACCATCTCTTCACCTTTTCATCTTGATTTTGGGGAAATGGTGGGTAGAATGCATTGTAGCATTCCACTTTGGATAATGATAAAGATGTTTTTAGAATAGTAATATGATAGAGAAAACATCTCTATCATAGTAATATTATTTATGTTCAAATGATATTATTTATAGAATAGTGACATTTTTCACGTAAATAGTAATATTATTTACACATTGACTTTCATGCGTAAATAGTGATATAAAAACAGTAAAACGTCTCTAAATTAAAAAATATTGGCACTTAAAATTTACATTTACAACAATCATTTACACGTAAAAAAAAAATTCTCTTTCGGTCGCACACATATAAAATATATTTTTTAAAATAAATAAATCATTTGGGGGTGGTTGAGGGTTTTATTTATTTTAAAAGTCATTAACTCCGATTCCGGTCCTTATAATTAGAGTCTTTTTTAAAAAAACTTATTATTCAAACCTCGCTAGTCATTTAACCTGATTTTTTTTTTTTTAAGTGATGGGTGACTGGTCGTCAGAGCTACTGAAACTGGTCTAAGTTAATCTCTTTGCGCGTGATAGTGATATTTCTAGGGCAGTGATGTATAGTAGCGTGACTAGCGTCCAATATTGGAAAATGCAGTGGTATAAAACATAGAAAATCAGTCCATGCATACGAAGATATTTAGCGTCTTCTGAAGACTTGTTGAATAGTATTCATATCATGTCAAACTGTCAACTACACCATTATGGATCTTTTACTTTTCTTAGACACTCTTCCGTCAGCCGCCTTGAATTTCAGGATAAGGATTCCCTCCACTTGGGGGGAGAAAATGAGGATCTTATTTTTTTTAATCTCAGCCTTCAGATGAATTTGAGCGTTCAAAATATTCTAATCTCAAAACTCAAACATAAACACAACCCTACAGGATTTTATACTAAATTTAAATTAAAAACTTAATTAATGTAAAAACAAAATGAAAAAAAAAAACAAGGGGCCGCTCCGCCCAAAGCCGCCCATTTGGAGGTGGCGCGTGCCTACCCCATGGCCTAGGCGCCCACCCCCATGGCCAAGGGGTGGCCTCGCACCACCCTAGAAGGCCATGGGGTGGCCGCACGGCCACCCTAGGCCTTCTAGGGGTGGTCACGCGCCACCCCCAAATCTGCTAGGGGTGGCCGCCACCGCACGGCCACCCCATGGGCTTTTGGGGGTGGCATCAGCCCACCCCTTGGCCATGGGGTGACCTCGCGCCACCCCGCTGTGATGGCCACGGGCTGCCACCACCAGGGCCTTTCTGTGTGGTCGCCACCCTAGATCTACTGTAGGTGGTCAAGACAAACCAACCCCACGGGCTTCTGGCGGCTGAGGCCACCCCTTGGCCATGGGGTGGTCGCGCGCCACCTCCAGATCTGCTGTGGCCACCCCCAGCCACCCATGGGATGGCCGGCGGCGGCGGCAGCGAGCCGCCTCATGGGGTGGCTTCTCCTCCAATTATTATTATTTTTTTTAAAAGCAAATAAATAAATGTTTTGATTATTTATAATCAGGTGTGATGGGTTTATTTTTTAGTTTTGTATTTTTAGATATTTTAGACCCTTAGATGCTTTGGATGGCTAAGATCTCAAAAAATGAGATTCTCCAATTACTCACAATTGGAGGGGATCCTGATCTTGAATTTCAAGTCCTTCCAAAAAAGCGCCAGTCCTTTCTTCCATTAAAAATGGGGAGTTTAGGCCTTGTGTGGGAACCAAGATTTTCCAACTCAAACTCAAATTTTTTTTAAATTCATGTTTGGCAATTTTTTAAATTCAACTCAACTCAACTCAAAAATTTTCAATTTAACTCAAAAACTTTCAACTCAATTAATAAAAATTATAAATAAATATTGAACAGAATAAATAAATAAATAAATTTAGGATGGTCGGAACACCTCAAGTGGTGGCTAGACCACCCTTAAGAATCTGAAGGTGACTAATCCACTCCTCAGGGGTGGATCGGCCTCTCCTGAAGGCCAAAGCTAATAGGGTTGAGGGTGGCAGCCACCCTCAACCCCGTCTAATTTGGGGGTGGCAAACCACCCCCAAGTAACGGCTAAGGGTGGTTGAACTACCCTCATCAATTTCGGGGGTGATCAATCCACGAGCTAGGGGTGAATCAATCATGCTCAAGTAATCATTAGGGGTGGCTCAACCACCCCTAAGCAGTTTTTGGGGTGGCTCAATCGCTGTTGGGGGTGGCTCGACCACCCCCATTAGTTTCGGGGGTGGCTGATCCACCCCCTGGTGGTGACTCATCCACCTTTAGACACCTAAGGGTGACTGATCCACCTTTCGGTGGTAGTTTGGCTACCCTTAGGGGTGGTTCAAAATTTCTCCTAATTTTTTTTTTAAAAAAAATTAATTTTGTTTTTTTTAAAAAAAAAAATATATATATTTTTTAATATTTTTTTTAAATTATATATAATTTTACAATTTTTACTTAATTTTATCAATTACTATCTAAATATAATCTCAACTCTTTTTTCTCCTCGATATTCACACTAAAAAAAAACTCACTCAAAAATGAATTGAGTTCAAAACCAAAAAATGGCATTCCCAAACAAGTAAATCTTTTGAAATATGTATGCATCGGGCAAAGTTGAGAGAAATAAAACAATACGCAAAGCCCTATTTTCTCAGCATGCGGACACGTGTTTGGATTAGAGACTTCTGTAAAAGACACTTTCTATGATTATGTCTAAATCCTTTGGTTTCATCCTGGATATATGGGAAAGAGACTCCCCACCAGACGGTTGGCGTATAAAATGCCTATTTTATAATTCTTAATACATTTTTGACACATAACCTAAACTCATCTTAAATAATAGAATTGAAAACACAGAATTATTTTATAGCCACTTCTTCTTTAGATGTTCTCAAAACAGCAGCTCCTTTCTTTTTCATCACCGGCCAAACCCAACCGAAAAACGCAAACTCAACCTCAAAATCAAATTTTAATGCCTAAAAAATAGATTCTAATGCCTCAAAATTTATTTTTTTATTCAAAACTAAATCTTAGAGCATTCACAATGGAGGAGTCATATTTTTATGTAAAATGGCTTCTTAAAACTCACTTTTATCTAGTTTAGCGAAGTCATTTTTAAATGTCTCTACATCCGATTAGCTATATTTCTATTTATTCTATTAAAATATTATTAAAAATAAGAAAAGTTTTGGAAAAAAGAGAACATGTGAGAGGAAAAATGGAAAAAGTTTTGAGAAAAAGAGAACATGCAGAGAAAAAGTAGGAAAAGATTTGGAAAAAAGAGAAAACGGGTGAGAGAAATAATGAAAAATAAAATAACTCCCTTGAAAGTGCTGCTACATTTAGGTTTTTTTTTTTTTTTTAAAAAAAAAACTATTTCAATCAAATATCTATTTTACATTTTCTTTTGGCTAATCCAAGGTAGAAGGTTTTTTAAACATTTGAAGAGTTATTTTAGATAAAAGTAACATTTGGCTCTTTTATTGAGAATGCTTTTAGAAGGGAATGTTAACCCTTTAGGCCTTTAGGGATTTTATCAGCATAAAGGGATCCACAAAATCTCATTTTCTCTCTTAAATGACAAGGATAAGGAAGAGGAAGGAAGAAGAAGAAATGCGAGAGAAGAAGAAATGGAAGGAAGAAGAAATAAATAAAGAAAAATCTAGTGTTTTACACTGTAGGATAGTTTTATACATTTTTTGTGCTTTAAGTGATGTGTCAATCTCCTATTGGGGCTGCAAAAGACCACTTTTATGCCATGGTTACATTGAAGTTAAATTCTTCCAATAACGCCTAAGCTAAGTAATATTCTGCATGACATCATCCTTCCTGCATATCCCAAAAGGGTGGGATATATTCAAACAACTCCCCTTTTTTTTTTTTTTTTTTTGGTCAGAAAACAACTCCCTTTAAAATCAATTGATCGAACTACGTACCACCAAACGTTTTTGATATAGAACTCCGAACCACGACAATATGCAAGAGCTCTTCCAATTGCCGGTGGGGGGGATTTTTTTTTTTTTTTTTGAGGGAGATTGAGCAACTTATATAAATACAAAACCACGTAAATACATATAATCTCTTTATATGTGTTTGTGCGTGTTTATATGAAATAAAGCATAAAAGTCTTACATTTAATCTCATATCATCGCATATACACAATAGTATAAACAAGCAGCAAAATAGCTTAAAAAAAAAAAAAAAACTAACAAAATAGACTAAACACAATCTATATAAGGTCTAAAAAAAAAAAGGTATCTTTCAATGTAAACTTTTTTTCCTACCAATCACCTAGAGCCCAAATAGCAACAATGTTAAGAGTCAACCCAAACAATTTTGTAATCATAAATGATTAAACCATTTAATTTGTGATGTCAAAAAAAATATTGTAAATCTAAATGATGGCAAAATAACTACCGAAAAAACTGATTGTTGGGATTGTTGATTAGAAGCCACCGAAAGAACTCAAACCATTTAACCTTTTCTTTCACATATTCAATCAGAGTCCCAAACCAAATTAAGTTTTTGATTAGAAGTGAATTAGAATATAGAGTGAAACTAAATGAATTGGGTTTTTTTTTTTATTTTTTTTTTTATGTTGAAAGAGGGGGCAAAGTTAAAAAAAAATAAAAAAAATAGAAGGGGACACAAGTAATTTTTTTTTTTTGGGGGGGGGGGGGGACACAAATATTATTTTGGGGGTAAAACTAAAAAAAATAATTAAAAAGGGGCACAAATGATACTTTGGGGGGGGACAAATATATCATTTTTGGAGGAATAAATTTATAAAATTAGTATATTTGAAGGAAATTTATGAAAAATTGAAAAAATTTGGGGGGACGAATTGCCAACTATGGGTCCACCCTTGCTTCCAGTTGCCCATGCATTTAACTTTGATTTTGATTGGTATTAATTTCATATTCCATCAATTTTGCGTATAGCTCCTTACATTCTCTTGGAAGTAACATAGAATTAGGAGGGTACTATAATTAACCTTAGAGTTTCTTTGAACACTAATTTCGAGTAACTAGATTCTAAAGATCTTTCTCATGGATTTTTTTTCTTTCCGTTGAAGGCTTGTCATATTATACCACCCAGCCCATTTAAATTCCGTGTTTTCGCACCGTTACACTCTTCTCTCTCCAACCGTTGACAACAAAAGAAAAAAACAATGAAAGAAAGAGAAATACTACCCACTCTTATTCTCACAGTCCCAAATGCACATTCTTCAACGTGGTATAGTAAAAATCACTATTAAATACAAAATTCAATAATCATTCATCCAAAATCTAATGTCAAAAATTATGGAGTGTGAGAGGGATGTATAGCATTTATCTAAAATAAACTGTTCTTTTATTAAACAAATCCATAATAAGTTAACTTAATGATCTCAATGATAAAATGAGATTCAATACAAGCAGGGGTGGACCTACCTTAAACTTTGGGGGCGTCCTTGGCAACCCAAAGAATTTGAAAGACCATGCAAAAATATAATTTTCTATTAAGACAGGCCAGGATGAATTATTGCGTCCATAGCTAAACAATTAGAACACGACAGAAAATTTCATCGTCAATTTGATTATTCTAAAGACTAGCTGCAGATCAAAAAAGGCTAAAGTTTTTCTTTTTTGCCGACTAATATGCTGCTAATTAATTTAAGAGTACCGCGCGTGTGTCATTCGTTATAATGACAAGGCATAATTTCATAATTTATTTTGAGTAGGAAAAATAATTATTCCAGAACCAGTTGGGGAAACTATCATTAATTTTACCAAGTTTAATTTAAGAATAGTTTTTGGCTTTTGAGAAGTAAACAAAATTTTACGACATTTTATCAAACACTTCCATATGCTTTGTTTGATAAAACTTAAGAAATAAAAACATTAACAAACAACCAAAAATATAAAACATTTAAAATTATGAATACATTATAATATTTTAAAAAATAAAAATAAAAATCCCTAAAAAGCATTAAGAAAAACGAAAATAATTTCGAGACCATCTTCTCAAATAATTTTTAGGTTCAAAGCTACTTTAACAATAATGCCTCAAAGGGCAAGTGATGGACTACAGGGAGTAGCTAGGAAACAAATACAAGTTGTTTTTCCTTTTGACATATAATCATGAGAAGATGATTTTCACACATATAAATAACAAAATATTATATACTGGAAGACTACTCTTTTTCCTTCCCGACAAAAGAAGTTGAGTGGATGAATATATACTAAATCCAACCCAGAATGACAAAATAACTCCCAATTATATTAGAAACTGATAATACGTGACCCAAGGGCAAACAAATTCAATTGAACGTATACTCATTAAAAATGATAATATGATATCATTATAAGTAGTTTATTCCTGTTAGCATTTTATTTATATTATAAATGCTTGAAGTATCAAATCTTTTACCAAGAGATGAATCCAAAACGATGTGGAGTTTATTCAATGGAAATGATGAAAGCAATTAATTAAAAAAAATTCTACGAGTATCAATAAATAAGCTTCACATCATTCTGATATCCATTTCTTATGTGTCGTAGAAGTGTCACACACACCACCAAGTTCATTATGAAATTAAGTAAAAATTATTATTATTCAGCTCTTGATTTAGAATGGATTAGGGTTCCTCGAACTACTCCTATTTATCTATTATTTATACGTTATGTGCTTGAGCAATTAAGCATGTAACAGAATGTCGTGATTCGTCTTTTTTTTTTTTTTAAAGGGTATAATTATTAGAGAAATTATTGATGTCAATATTTTCTACCACTTAAAACTAACAAAGAAAAAAAAAATTGTTATAACAAAAAAAAAAAAAAAAAAGTTTTGATAACTTAAAACTAATCACTTGAGTGATGAATTAGTCTTTGATGATGGTTAAAAGAGATGATTCGGTCACTTATAATAGCCATTTTGAAAGTGGCTGAATCATTATTTTGCCAAAAAAAAAAAGGAATCGACTATTCCTTAATTGTTGTTTTGGGAGAGGGGACGAACCATCCTTACTGTTAAGGGGTAGTTTAGCTATCGTAACATCTATTCATTTGGTCTCTATTCTCTATGTTGTTGCAATCTGAGCCCTTCATTTTAAATGAACGGTTTAAATAAGAGTTATTGTATGTTAGAGAATATATTTCCTACATTGAATGAAATATATTAAATTGATATTGTATATTATTTACCTTATAGAAGAGTAATTGTAATTAGGTTTGATGGTAATCAAATTAATCAGATTTGATTATCATACTTATCTAGTTATTTCAATTCTCCTATAAATAGGAGTATTTGCATTGTAATATCAATCAAGCAATAAGAATATAATATAGGTATTTCAACTTTATTTGTAGAAGTAGGTTATAGACCGAACACGTTCTATTTTATTTCCATTATTTATTTATTTAGTTATTAATTTCTTCATTGAACACGGTACAATACCTCACCGGTGTGAACTATTTTTCTAATTACTAATCTTGAGCTCAAAGCCTCAAATGATGTATTAATGCAACAAATTAACCTTTTGTAGGAGTCGGTGGAATTTGTAGCGATAAAAGTTGTTTAAAAAAGCAAGTGAAAATTTTGTATTTCTAGAGAACATTGAGGGAGAAAATTTCAGATTTGCAAGAAGAAAATTAGCTCTTTAATGAGAAAAAAAAAAAAAAACGAGATTAATTGAGACCCATTAATAGTAATGTGTTGTAAAATTAAAGAAAATAACAAGACAAGATAAAATATTGCAATATGTGAAACTAGTTCTTCAGGAACTATGTATTATTCTTCTTTCTTATTGTGTGATTTACATACAACTCAATACTCCTTTTTATAGGCATAGAATCATAATGGGAGGTTAAGGAATATGAAATAAGAGGGCACATTAATGTATTATATAGATGTTATAGGAATTCTAAAAGATGATATGAATGTGTAGAATTCCAAGAGATGGAACTAAATGGTCATCCACCAAATACATAAATGCATTCATAACACTCTCCCTTAGATGACCATACACTAAGAATATGCTTCGTTAAAACCTTGCCAAGGAAAACCCAGTGGGAAAAAATCTGTGGCGAAGGAAAAAGAGTACAATATTCTTGTGTGCCTTCGTATGCTTTAGGATTGCCTCATTAAAACCTTGCAAAGGAAAACCCAGTGGGAAAAACCTTAGCGAAGGAAAAAGAGTTCAATCAGCATAATCATTTTACTCTCCCTCATTAGCATAAAGAGCTTCAATTGTTTATGATGAAAGATCCTTCAGTCGGCGCATTCCAATGTTATTCACCAACTTCTTAAATGTTGCAGTTGATAATGCTTTGGTAAATAAATCTGTCAAATTGTCACTTGATCGTATCTGTTTGACATCAATATCACCACTCTTCTAGAGCTCATGTGTATAAAAGAACTTTGGTGAAATATGTTTGGTTCTATCACCTTTAATATCCTCATCTGATCTGTGTGATACAAGCAGCATTATCTTCATATAATATTGTCGGGCTATCATTGATTGGGGATAAACCGCATTTTTCTCGAATGTGTTGAATTACTGATCTTAGCCATATGCATTCCCTACTTGCTTCATAAATTGCAATAATCTCTGAGTGATTTGAAGAAGTAGCAACAAGTGTTTGCTTGAAAGATCTTCATGAAATAGCAGTACTTCCACATGTAAATAGATATCCTGTTTGAGATCTACCTTTATGAGGATCAGAAAGAAAACCTGCATCTGCATATCCAACTAATTGTGAATTTGAACCTTTTGAATAAAATAATCCCATGTCAGCTGTTCCACAAAGATAACGTAGAACATGTTTGACCCCATTCCAATGCCTTTGAGTTGGTGCAGAGCTGTATCTTGCTAATAAATTAATTGAAAATGCTATATCAGGTCGTGTGTAATTTGCAAGATACATTAGAGCACCAATTGCACTAAGATATGGTACTTCAGGACCAAGAATTTCTTCGTCATCTTCTCGAGGGCGAAAAGGGTCTTTTTCACATCAAGTGACCGAACAACCATTGGAGTGCTCAAAGGATGAGCTTTCTCTATATAAAAGTGCTTCAGGACTTTTTCTGTGTATGTTGACTGATGAACAAGAATTCCATTTGGAAAATGTTCAATTTGTAAACCAAGGCAAAATTTTGTCTTTCCAAGATCTTTCATCTCAAACTCATTTTTTTTAAATACGTGGCAGTTTTTATGAGCTCTTCTGGAGTCCCAACAAAATTTAAATCATCTACATAAACTGCAATGATAGCAAATCCGGATTCTGATTTCTTAATGAAAACGCATGGACAAATTGAATTATTCCCAAATCCTTCTTTCAATAGATATTCACTAAGACGATTGTACCACATGCGTCCGGATTGCTTTAACCCGTATAAAGATCTTTGTAGCTTGATAGAGTAAATACTTCAGGATTTCGAATTATATGCTTCAGGCATTTTGTATCCTTCAGGGATTTTCATATATATGTCATTATCAAGTGATCCATATAAATATGCTGTAACCACATCCATTAAACGCATATCCAAACTTTCTGTAACTACCAAGCTAATCAAAAATCTAAATGTAATTGCATCCACTACAGGGGAATACGTTTCTTCATAATCAATACCAGGTTTTTGCAGGAAACCTTGTGCAACAAGTTTGACTTTATTTCTCACAATTTCATTTTTCTCATTACGTTTTCGTACAAATACCCACTTGTATTCAACAGGCGATACACCTTCAGGTGTTTGGACTACAGGTCCAAATACTTCACGTTTTGCTAGTGAGTTCAATTCTGCTTGAATTGCTTCCTTCCACATTGGCCAATCATTTCTACGTCGACATTCTTCGACGGTTTGTGGTTCAATATCATCATTACTTCTGGTAATGTCAAATGCAACTTTAAATGAAAATATGTTGTCGACAACAATTTTGTTTCTATCCAATATTTCTCCTGTACTTACATAATTTATTGAGATCTCATTATTTTCAGGTACCTGTTCCTCTTTAGGAGGTAACTCTTCAGGAGATTCCTCTTCAAGAGGTTCCTCTTCAGGGGATTCATTTTCAAGAGAATTTTGTACAGAAAGTTTGGATGAATCAATTTTCGTTGCCTGTTTTGTGGGTAAGGCCTCTTCAAGAGCGCCGATTTCATTTCCTTGTGCTTTTCTCTTCCGGGGAATCTTATCCTTTGCACCAATAGGTCTTCCACGCTTCAGGCGTGCCTTAGACTCATTTGCTGCTTTATTAATTGATTGTCCTACAGGGACTTCTATCTTCGCTGGAGTATTAGCAGCTGGAATGTGAGACTTAATTATTTTCTTGTTGTCAGTAAATGCATCTGGCAATTGATTTGCAATACTTAGCAAATGAATGATCTTCTGAACTTTTAGTTCACATTGATTTGTACGAGGATCAAAATGAGATAACGTCGAATTATTCCAAGTGATTTCTTGTCGTGCTTCTGGCAACGACTTTTCTCTCCCTAGTGATGGGAATATGTTTTCATCAAAATGATAATCTTCAAAACGTGCTTTAAAAATATCACCAGTTAAAGACTCAAGGTATCTAATGATAGAAGGAGAATCAAAACCAACATAAATTTCAAGTCTACGTTGAGGCCCCATCTTAGTGCATTGAGGTGGCGCAATTGGAACATATACAGCACAACCAAAAATACGAAAATGAAAAATATTTGGTGGTTGACCAAATGCAAGTTGCAAAGGGGAATATTTTTGGTAAGCTGTTGGTATGATCCGAACTAATGATGCAGCACGTAATATTGCATGTCCCCAAGCAGAAACTGGTAATTTTGTTTTCATAAGCAAAGGTCGAGCAATTAACTGAAGTCGCTTAATAAACGATTCAGCTAAACCATTTTGAGTATGAGTATGAGCAACATGATGTTCAACATTAATTCCAATTGACATGCAATAATCATAAAATGCTTGAGATGTAAATTCACCCGCATTATCCATTCGAATAGATTGAATTAGATAATCAGGAAATTGTGCTCGTAATCTAATTATTTGAGCAAGAAGTCTAGCAAATGCAACATTACGAGTAGAAAGCAAGCAAACATGTGACCACCTCGATGATGCATCTATTAAAACCATAAAATATCTAAATGGCCCACATTGAGGGTGAATCGGCCCACATATATCCCCTTGAATTCTTTGTAAAAATAATGGAGATTCAAAAATTACCTTAGAAAGAAATGGTTTGATAACAAGTTTAACTTGAGAACATGCAGCACAAAGATAATCACTTGGTAAAAGAATCTTCTGGTTCTTTAAGGGATGCCCATGAGAGTTCTCAATTATTCGACACATCATAATTGTTCCCGAATGTCCAAGACGATCATGCCAAAGCATAAACATCTTTGGATTAAAGCACTTCTGGTGCATCACAACATGTGATTCAATTGTTCTTATTGTTGTATAATACAACCCGGAAGAGAAAGCAGGCAGTTTTTCCAATATGAGCTTCTGGCCTAAAATTATTGAAGTAATATAAAGATATTCGTCACTGCCTTCATTAGTGGTTTCAACATGATATCCATTTAGACGAATATCCTTAAAACTAATTAAATTTCTTCTAGATTTAGAAGAATACAAAGCATCGTCAATACAAAATTTTGTTCCTTTTGGCAATATAATATTCGCTCTTCCAAAGCCTTCGATAAGGTTTGATGAACCTGATATTGTATTGACACTAGCTTTGTTTAATATTAAGTATTGAAAATATTTCTTATCTCTAAGAATTGTGTGTGTTGTACAGCTGTCTGCTAGACACAAATCTTCACCAATCCTCTTGGAATTAATCATTCCATCAATATGACCCATACCTCCATATATAAACAAAATATACATTAAATTTTATTAATAAAAAAGAAAATAACAAAATACAATTAAATTTGACAATGTAAACATATTGTGATTAAGACACAATGAAAACATTTTAATTGTTGTAGGCATATTCATCACCAATCAAAATGTTAGTTTTTGTGTTAGAGTCTACAAAGAAATCATAAACATCAAGATAAATGTTACCCTTTTCATTTAGAGTATTAAGAAAAATTGAAGAATCTTCAGGATTACTGTGATTAGCAAAATTCATTTCAATCTCCTTTTCTTTTATGGAGGCTTGATATAGGTCTACCAGATGTTTAGGCGTACGACAGGTACGTGACCAATATCTTTTCATATCACACATGTAACATTTATTTTCATAGTACTTTGTAGGTTTATTCTGTAAACCTTTGTTTTCATTTTGTTTTGCCTCAGTGTGGTTCCACTTCTGGTGGAATGAAGCATTTCTTTTGTAAAATTTATGAGTATGTTCCTCTTGACCTCTATATTTTTTTTTTTTTACCACGTCTACGTCCACGACATTGTTTCCTTTATTACCATGAAATGAGGTTCCATTTGCTTCAGGAAATAGTGTAGAACCCGTCGGACGAGATTGATAATTTTTCTTTAATAACTCGTTGTTTTCTTCAGCCACTAGAAGACAAGATATCAGTTCAGAATATCTTGTGAAATTACACTCTCGATATTGCTACTGCAAGAGCACATTCGAGGCATGAAATGTGGTATATGTTTTTTTTATAACATATCCATATTAGTGACTTTTTCTTCACACAATTTTAATTGTGAGCTGATTTTAAAGAGTTCATAGTTAGTCACTCTTGAAATCTTGCAACTTCAGGTACATCAAATCATAACGAGCTTTTGGGAGGATAACTATCTTCTGGTGCTCATATCACTCCCTTAAATTATTTCACAAGGTCAATGGATCATTTACCGTAAGGTACTCAATTTTTATATGCTTCAGGCATATAAAATTATAAGATATCATATTCATAGCTTTAGTATGATAACATTCTAGTTCATATAAATCTCACATGATCATAATATGCAAATGTTATAATGTGATTCTTAAAACACTAAAAATTTCTAAATAATTGTTAGAATATTAATTAACAAAATACATAATAAGATTACTAAATGTTAAAGAAACTTACAATAAATTGAGAATACCTTACGGGTAGCTTTTGATGTTGAAGATCAAAAGAACACAACAATTAGCTAGAGCTTCGTGCTGATAACGTGTTGTAAAATTAAAGAAAATAACAAGACAAGATAAAATATTGCAATATGTGAAACTAGTTCTTCAGGAACTATGTATTATTCTTCTTTCATATTGTGTGATTTACATACAACTCAATACTCGCTTTTATAGGCATAGAATCATAATGGGAGGTCAAGGAATATGAAAAGGAGAATATGAAACAAGAATGTACATTAATGTATTATATGGATGTTATAAGAATTCTAAAAGATGATATGAATGTGTAGAATTCCAAGAGATGGAACTAAATGGTCATCTACCAAATACATGAATGCATTCATAACATAATGCTCTTTTATGAAGCTACCTAGTGATAAAAGAAAAAAGAAAAAAGAAAAAGAAGAGAAAGAAGAGCTAGCGGGTGTGGAATGCAAAAGGCAAGACACACCTTTGTCTTATTGAAGCCTACGAAATGGAACATATTCAGCATGCAATGCATAGGAGCCAAAAGAGAAACAAGTCAAGGCTGAAGCAAACGAACATAAAAGGGAAACAAAGCAAATCCTGTCACGAGAAAACGTTATAGGACTGCAAAGAAGAAGCAAAATCGGCCAGCTCTTTGTTACAGAAAATCAAGACAAAGAAGCCAAAGAGGAAGCAAAACTTGTTCTTTCAAATGCTTTTATACTGACAATTTCATTGGAAGTATGTTGTTATGCAAGTTTTATAAAAAAAACCTAAACCCAATGCCTCCAAAATTTCATACAAGATGAAATATGCAAAAAAAAAAAACTTGCTCTTGCCTCTTATTCAATAACCATATGGTTCTTATCCAAGACCCCTTACAAAGCTCTTGGGATAATCAAGGATAATTAGGAAAAATATTACATGGAGAAGAAGGATATTCTCCCCATATTTTTCCTAATTAGAGATTACATAATTACTTAATGGAAAAATACTTTATTCTTGCCAACTAAGCATACTTCTCACCAAAATAGACTGTCTTTATTTTTCTTGCTAAATGAGCTGGTGAATAGCTGATCATGCCTTAAAGGGCAAGTGAAGGACTAAAAGAAGTGGGAATCAAAAGCAAGTGGTTTTTCCTTTCGACAACACCACCAAAGGCTTCGGTCATGTCTAAATCCTCTGGTTTCATCTTGTCTGGGAGTTCCCAATCAAACCAGTATAATAGTTGAGCAAGAGGAAGTTCAACATTGGCTATACCAAATAAAATTCCTGGGCACATCCTCCTTCCTGCCCCAAAAGGGATAAATTCAAAGTTAGTCCCTTTATAGTCAATTGAACTACTATCAAATCTCTCTGGTATAAAACTCTCTGCATCATGCCAATATGCAGGATCTCTTCCAATGGCCCATGCATTTACAAAGACTTGGGTTTTGACAGGTATCTCATATCCATCAATTTCACATGCCTCTCTACATTCTCTTGGCATTAACAAAGGAGCAGGAGGGTGTAACCTCAGAGTTTCTTTGATCACCGACTTCAAGTAACTTAGATTCTGAAGGTCTTTCTCCTGGATTTTTATCTTCCCCTTGAAAGCTTGTCTTATCTCAGCTTGTACCTTCTCCAGCACTCTAGGGTTTCTCATCATTTCTGACATAGCCCACACTACAACAGTTGATGAAGTATCAGTTCCACCTGTAAATATGTCCTGGGAAAAAAAAATTAGAAAAATGGTTAAATAATTATTTTGGTAAATTTTTATAAGCTTATTCTTTTTGAACAACTAAAATTTAAGTTACATGTTTCATGGTAGGGCTGATATTGAACAAAGCTAACTGTGAATTCGCTCGGGTTCGGCTTGTGCGTGACTCGGTTATTAAATGAGTCATTTGTGGACACAAAATTAAACTCAATTATTAAATGATACAAATCCATATAAAATTCGACTCGTTTAATTAATAAAAATAGTTTGTATGGTAAAAATCAATATATATTAAGTATAAACGAATATATATTAAGAAACATATAAATATATATGAATTATATACATAAAAATATATTTAAAACAAACAATACACATCCATTGTTATCCGTATAGTTGTTCACTTTAAATTTTAAATGGTTTCCGTGTTGGCAATCAATCATCCAAGGGTCATATTATACCAAGCTACAACTACCACTCATCTTTCAGATTCTCAACCACTAGATAACTGACACGTAACACTTATGCTGCATAACAAGGGTCCAAGGCAAGCTTCATACTTTCTCACACGGCTAACATTATCTTTTATCTTTTCTTAAGTAAATCTAGAAGGCCACTCTTAGTACACCGCGTGGACAAATTAAATCTGATATGAGGGAGACCGCTTCGGGAGATGGAATGGAAAGAAGTCTTGCGCAAAGTTATCTCTCTTTCTCACTTTCTGATTAGCAGAGTTGAGCGAAGCGCTTGATAAGGTACTCGGCTTGACTAATGGACAAGTTTAAGTTCGTACAAGTCTTTTTCCTTAGCAAGCCGAGCCAAGTCAAAATTCTTAAACTCGGCACGTTTATGGCCCAAGATAAAAGAAAGATTCAATACGAGCCACTTTGTAGGTTATATGAATTCTATTCTAATCTACGGCAACTAAGTAAAAAAAGAAAACAAAAAACAAAAACCTTAGCCGGCCATCACATAAATTTTCCTGCATCAGTTAATGGAATAGGACACCATTTTGGGATTGTGGAGATTTATCAAGAAACAGTTATAGCAGAAATTAAAGAAAATACGATGATGAAAACATAAGGGATTGATGATCCCAAGGATTAATCGTAGCAGCAGAAATACTCACAAAAATGACGCCCTTGATGTTGTTGGTCGTGATTGGCAACTCCAGTTTATCACTCTGCTGAAGGCCTAAAAGGACGTCAACAAGATCTTCCGTCTTTGCTGATGAAGTACTCATCCGGTTCTCCCTGTGCTCACAGATGATGTTCTCCAGGATCTTATCCAACTTCGCATGAATCTTCTGTAGCTCAGATTTCATCCGACTAATCAAATGAACAAATTTATGTGAAGGGTACAAATCAGCCAAGTCAAAGCCTGCTGTGTAGGCTACTATTTTTTTGGCCAATGATAGAAATTCATCTTGGTCTTTGCATTTACTGCCGAATGCTGTTCTACATAAAACAGTTGTGGTGGAAGTGAAAATATGTTCACTAAAGTCGATTACAGATCCTGAAGATGAGTGGATGGAGTCAAGGAGATTGTGAACCTCTTCTTCTCTAATAGAAGAGAAGGATTGGACCCTCTTGGCACTTAAGAGTTCCGAAACGCAAATTTTTCTCAACTGTCTCCAGAGCTCTCCATATGGAGAAAAGGAAATGTCAGTGCCACCATTGCTTATAATTTTAGGGGCAAGAAGTAGTGGCCTTTGCACAAAGGCAAGGTCATGAGTTTTCATGAGTTCGCTGGCCATCTTGGGGGATGACACAAAAAGCGTAGAAACTTCACCCAATTTTAGGTGCATAAGGGGTCCATGCTTCAAGGCTAGGTCTCTTAAAACATGGTGTGGTAGTGACTTACCTACCAAGTTGTGCAAGTTTCCTATAATAGGTAACTTCCATGGCCCTGGAGGCAATTTCTGAACTTTGGATCTTTTCCATAACTTTAACAACCAGGCCAAAGAGAGGAGAAGAAGGAAAGTGGTGATAGCTAATGAATATTGGAGCGCCATCAAAGAAAGGATAGAAACAAGTGAGTGTTCCACAAATTTAAGTTGCAAATTTATAGGGGTGAAACATTCGACTTTTCGTACCACCTCTTCACCATCCATTGAAATGAGTCATGCAACACCATAAAAAAACCAAGAAAAAAGGTGACATTGATAATGATAGAGATGTTTTTAGAATAGTAATATGATAGAGAAAACATCTCTATCATAGTAATATCATTTATGTTCAAATGATATTATTTATAGAATAGTGACATTTTGCACGTAAATAGTATTATTATTTATACGTTGACTTTTATGTGTAAATAGTGATGTATAAACAGTAAAACATCTTTAAATTTAAAAATATTGACACCTAAAATTTACATTTACAACAATCATATCATTTAGACGTAAAAATTATAAAAAAATTTCTCTTTCACTCGCACACATAAAATATTTCTTTTAAAATAAATAAATCATTTGGGGGTTTGCTGTCATCCTAGGTGATTTATTTATTTTAAAAGTCATTAAGTCGGATTCCGGTCCGAGTATTTTTTTTAAAAATTTATTATTCAAACCTCGCTATTCATTTAACCTGATTTTTTTTTTTTAAAAAAAAAGTGATGGGTGACTAGTTAGAGTTACTGAAACTGGTCTAAGTTCTCTTTGCGCGTGATAGTGATATTTCTAGGGCAGTGATGTATAGTAGCGTGACTAGCGTCCAATATTGGAAAATGCAGTGGCATAAATCACGGAAAATCAGTCGAAGATGTTTAATGGCTTTTCAAGACTAGTTGAATAATATTCATATCATGTCAAACTGTCAACTACACCATTGGGGATCTTTCACTTTTCTTAGAGACTCTTCTATTAGCGGCCTTGAATTTGGGGTGGTCAATCCATGTGCTAGGAATGAATTGATCATGTTCGAGTAATTATTGAATCACTCCCAAATAATTTTTGGGGGTGACTTGACCACTCCCATTAGTTTTGGGGTGGCTGATCCACCTCTTGATGGTAATTTAATCACTTTTAATTTAGATATTTAGGGTGACTGATTTATCTTTCAGTGACAGTTTGACTATCTCTGATCTAATTTTTTTTTTAATAAAAAAACAAATTAATTTTGTTTTTTTTTTTAATATTTTAATATTTTTTTAATTATATATAATGGAAGAAAGAAAAGAAACATATACCTTGGAAAATGCAGTGGTATAAAACATGGAAAATCTGTCAAAGATATTTGATGGCTTTTCAAGACTGGTCGAATAGTATTCATATCATGTCAAACTGTCAACTAACCATTATGATCTTTTACTTTTCTTAGAGACTCTTCCATAAGCCGCCAATTTTCACTTCGGGGTAGTCAATCCTTGTGCTAGGAAGGAATTGACTATGTTCGCTTAGTCTGAGCTACCTAAGAAATTTTTGAGGTGACATAATCGCTGTTAGGGAGGCTCGACCATTTTCATTAGTTTTCGGAGTGGTTGATCTATTTCTGATTGTGACTCAGTCATCTTTAGATATCTGGGGGGTGACTGATCTACCCTTCGGTAATAGTTTGGCTACCCTAAAGGTTGTTCAAAATTTCTCATAATTTTTTTTTAAAAAAATTGATTAATTTTTTTAATATTTTTTTTAATTATATATAATTTTATAATTTTTACTTAATTTTATCAATTACTATTCAAACATAATTTCAACTCTTTTTTCTCCTTGATATTTACACTAAAAAAAAAACTCATTCAAAAATGAATTGAATTCAAAACCAAAAAATGGCATTTCCAAACAAATAAATCTTTTGAAATATGTATGCATCAGGAAAAGTTGAGAGAAATAAAACAATATGCAAAGCCCTATTTTCTCATAACGCGGACACGTGCTTGGACTAGAGACTTCTGTAAAAGACACTTTTTTTTTTTTTTTAATCTGTAAAAGACACTTTCTATGATCATGTGATGTCCAAATCCTTTGGTTTCATCCTGGATATATGGGAAAGAGACTCCCCACCATACGGTTGGTGCGTAAAATGCCTATTTTATAGTTCTTAATACATTTTTGACATATAAGCTGAACTCATCTTAAATAATAGGATTGAAAACACAGAATTATTTTACAGCCGCTTCTTCTTCAGACGTTCTCAAAACAGCAGCCCCTTTCTTTTTTATCGCTGGCCAAGCCCAACCAAAAAACGTAGCCCCTTTTTTCTTCATCGCAAGCCAAACCCAACAGGAAACGCAATCGAAAAACGTAAACTCAGTCTAAAAATCAGATTTTAATGCCTAAAAAATAGATTCTAATGCCTCAAAATTTATTTTTTGATTCAAAACTAAATCTTAGAAGGAAATGTTAACCCTTTAGGCCTTTAGGAATTTTATCAGCTTAAAGAGATCCACAAAATCTCATTTTCTCTGTTAAATGACAAGGATAAGGAAGAAGAAGGAAAAAGAAGAAATGGGAGAGAAGAAGAAATGGAAGGAAGAAGAAAGAAATAAGAAAAAATTTAGTGTTTTACGTTGTACGATAGTTTTATGCATTTTTTGTGCTTTAAGTGATGTGTCAATCTCCTATCGGCGGCTACAAAAGACTACTTTTATGCCATGACTACATTAAAGTTAAATTCCTCCAATAATGCCTAAGCTAAATAATATTCTGCATGACATCATCCTTTCTGTATATCCCAGAAGGGTGGGATATATTCAAACAACTCCCTTTTTTTTTCTAGAATTTTTTTTTTCTTTTCTAGAAAACCTCCGAACCATAACATGCAAGAGTTCTTCCAATTAGGGTTGGGATTGAGCAACTTATGTAAATATAAAAAACCACGTAAATACATATAATTTCTTTATACGTGTTTGTGCGTGTTTATATAAAATAAAGCATAAAAGTCTTACATTTAATCTTATATCATCGCAAGTACACAATAGTATAAACAAGCAGCAAAATAGCTTAAAAAAAAAAACAAAAAAAACAAGCAAAATAGACTAAACACAATCTATAAAAGGTCTTAAAAAAAAAGGTATATTTGAGTGTAAACTTTTTTTTCCTACCAATCAACTAGAGCCCAAATAGCAACAATGTTAAGAGTCAACCCAAACAATTTTGTAATCATAAATGATTAAACCATTTAACTTGTGATGTCAAAAAAGATATTGTAAATCTAAATGATGGCAAAATAACCACTGAAAAAACTGATTGTTAGGATTGTTGATTAGAAGCCACTGAAAGAACTCAAATCATTTAACTTTTCCTTTCACATATTCAATGAGAGTCCCAAACCAAATTAAGTTTTTGATTAGAAGTGAATTAGAATATAGAGTGAAACTAAATGAATTGGGTTTTTTTTTTATGTTGAAAGAGGGGGCAAAGTTAAAAAAAAATAAAAAAAATAGAAGGGGACACAAGTAATTTTTTTTTTGGGGGGGGGGGACACAAATATTATTTTGGGGGGTAAAACTAAAAAATTAAAAAAATTAAAAAGGGGCACAAATGAGGGACAAATATATCATTTTTGGAGGAATAAATTTATAAAATTAGTATATTTGAAGGGAATTTATGAAAAATTGAAAAAATTTGGGGGGACGAATCGCCAACAATGGGTCCGCCCCTACTTCCAATTGCCCATGCATTTAACTTTGATTTTGATTGGTATTAATTTCTTATATATCCATCAATTTTGCGTATAGCTCCTTACATTCTCTTGGAAGTAACATAAAATTAGGAGGGTACTATAATTAACCTTAGAGTTTCTTTGAACACTAATTTCGAGTAACTAGATTCTAAAGATCTTTCTCATGGATTTTTTTTTTTTTTTCTTTCCTTTGAAGGCTTGTCATATTATACCACCTAGCCCATTTAAATTCCGTGTTTTCTCACCGTTACACTCTTCTCTCTCCAACTCTTGACAACAAAAAAAAAAAAAAGAAGAGAAATACTACCCACTCTTATTCTCACAGTCCCAAATGCACATTCTTCAACGTGGTATAGTAAAAATCACCATTGAATACAAAATTCAATAGTCATTCATCCAAAATATATCTAATGTTAAAAATTATGGAGTGTGAGAGGGATGTGTATAGCATTTATCTAAAGTAAACTGTTCTTTTATTAAACAAATCCATAATGAGTTAACTTAGTGATCTCAATGATAAAATGAGATTCAATACAAGCAGGGGTGGACCTACCTTAAACTTTGGGGGCGTCCTTGGCAACCCAAAAATTTTTAAAGACCATGCAAAAATATAATTTTCTATACTATGGTCTTGACAAATGATGACTTTTTCACACCCCTAAATGTAACTTTCTAAATCCCCCAAGCTCATTCTCGGCAGACTTGGAGGAGGAATGCTTCCTCCTCCTCCCCCCGCCCCCCTCTTTTTTCTCTATTTCCTTTTTCTCCCCTCTCCCACCCTTTCTAGCCTACTCAGAGGCTAAAATCATCTCTTTGGAGACCCTATCTGCCTCCTCGAAGGCCTTATCTTTGTCCAAACATTGCAACGGTCCATCCTCCACCTCAAAACCTTCGACCATCACCATCTTCAGTTGCTCCAAGTTTGGGTTTAGTTTTTTTCTTGAAATCTTTGGATATGTTTTTTTTTTCAAAATCTTATTCTTTTGATTTCAAGAAGTCTTGGATGCACACAAGCCACTCCACAGGGTTCCTGGCTGTCTCTGCCTACGCCTGCCACTAGCGATCCGCCCATCCGACCTCCACGCGCCAATGCGTGTCCCCCACGTGCCGGCATGTGAGGCCTCTTTCTTGCCGCTCCACCTCCACCCACCTCCTACGCCAATCTTTTGGTTCCCTCTCCAGTTCGTGGGCCCGAGCGCCTCTGACTTCTCCACCGTTGTTGGTTTTTGGACATTTTACTTTGCTTTTTAGCTTGCTTTTATGTTCTGTAACGCTGTTGTGTTACTATTCTGTAACTTGTTTGTTTTGTTTTCTGTTAACCCCGATCCGATTAGGTTTCAGACTCCTCATAAGTATTGTGGATTTTTTTTTCCCTTTCTTTTCGGAAACCTTTTGTCCACTATTATCGTGCATCTAAATTTCCATAGCTTTTGTGAAAGTCTGTTTAGATGCTTCTATGGAGTATTCGAACTCCTGACGGTTTTGTCCATCAGATTGCGCCGCGACAAGGGTTTTCTCGGACTGCATTCGCAGATGCCTTGCATCTGCACCTTCTTTGAGGAGTTTATAGTTTGGTTGGATTGGGTTAATCTGTCTAAGCTGCTTAGCTTAATGTGTCTGTCCTAACTTTCTTATATTTTAATGAAATTCGGTTTGACACCAAAAAAAAAAAAAATGTAACTTTCTAAAGAAATAATAATAGACGAATTTTATTCCATGAAAGACCGTCATCGAGTATCATTCGAAGGAGATACCAAATTATAATTATTATTATTTTATTTTATTTTTTTATAAAAATTCTCAATAGCAAATTAGGAAAACTTTTATATTCGAAAAGAAAGTTCTTTTTAAACATCACTTTATAGGTATGTAACTTTTATATACAGTTATAACTTATTACTTAATATGAAATTAAGTTTAAGACTTGTCAGTTTTTATTTTACATAAACGAGAACACACACATTGAAAGATTATATCTATGTATTTATCTATTTGCATAGATTCGGACCCGTAATGCAAAAAATCTGGTTCCACTCCTGAATATAAGCCTTTTTATAGCTTACCAATTCTAATCCTAGAAAATCTTTAAAAGCGCATATAAAACAAATCCTAAAATTCTCTATGAAAATCCAAGAATATAAAAGTGCAAAAGTTAATTAGAAAACCAAAAAAATAAAAAAGTCCAAATGTTATTATTAGACCCTGAAAAATAATACACAGAAAAGGAAAAAGAAAATATTCCTAGCCATCATTTATATAACTTTTCCTGCATCAGTCAATGGATTTGGACACAACTTTTGCTACACCGGTGATTTATCAAGAAACATTTATAGATTCTTTTTAATTGAAGAAAAATATGTTAATTCCCAGAGTCGTTGGGAATTATTTATTTTTGAATGATTTGGATTGTAGCAGAAATACTAACCAAAATGATGGGCCTTGATGTTGTTGGTTGTGATTAGGAACTCAAGTGTACCACTTTGTTGAAGGCGTGGAAGGACTTGCTATTTGATGCACTCATCTCTTTCTCCCTCTCATGGATGATATTCTCCAGGATCTTGTCAATCTTCCAATGAATCTTCTATAGTTTTGCTTTCAACCTGCTAATAAAATGAACACATTTATGTGAAGGGAAGAAATCAGCTAACTGATCAAAGCGTCCTGACAAGGATATAAATTTCTTGGTCAATGATAGAAATTCATCTTGGTCTTTGCATTTGCTACCGAATGCTGCTCTACATACAATAATAGTACTTGTCAAAGTGAAAATACGTTCACTGAAATTGATTAGAGATCCTGAATGGTTTGATGTCGCCTTACATTTTTTTAAAACCTCATGTATGCATGGTTTGATTAATGCTACTAATATTGCCTTGATTCCTAAGTGTAAAAACCCGAACAATGTTGCTGAATTTAGGCCTATAAGCCTTTGTAACGTGTTGTATAAGATTATCTCGAAAGTAATGGCTAATAGGCTTAAAGTAATTATGCCTTTAATCATATCCCCGAATCAGAGTGCTTTCCTTTCAGGGCGGTTAATCACTGACAACATTCTAGCAGCTTACGAAACTATGCATACAATGCACACTAGAATGTGGAGTAAGGTGGGTTTCATGGGGATAAAACTTGATATGAGCAAGGCATATGACCGGGTGGAGTGGCGGTTCTTGGAAGAGGTAATGGCAAAAATGGGGTTTGACGCAAGTTGGATTAAATTGATCATGGCATGCATTAGCTCAGTCACCTATTCCATTATGGTGAATGGGAAACCAGTGGGCAATATCACACCAACTAGAGGATTGAGGCAGGGTGATCCCCTATCACCCTATATGTTTCTATTGTGTGCCGAGGCCTTGAGTGCAATGCTTTCCCATGCGGAGAGTACGGGAGTCATTACAGGGGTCCCAACGTCAAAGAAAGGGCCGCGACTAAGCCACCTATTCTTTGCGGACGATAGCTTGCTATTTTGCAAGGCTAATTCGGTGGAGTGGAGACGCCTCACTAAGATCTTGGATAAATATGAGAAAGCCTACGGACAGAAATTAAACAAGGATAAGACGTCGATCTTTTTCTCACGCAACACTGCTGAGGCCAAAAGAGAGGAGATTACCCGGTTATCGGGGTTACAAGCAACGGACAGATATGAAAAATATCTGGGGCTCCCAACATTGATAGGGAGATCAAGATCCAAAGCGTTCAAGGGCATCAAGGAAAAAGTGTGGAAACGAATCAATGATTGGAAGGTTAATTTCCTATCACAAGCTGGGAAGGAAATTCTGATAAAGGCAATGGTTCAAGCAATACCAACATACTGTATGAGTGTGTTTTTACTTCCTACTTCATTGTGCAAAGAGTTAAACAGCCTTATGCAACGATTCTGGTGGGGTCACAAGGAAAACACATCCAAGATTCATTGGATGAGTTGGGAGAGAATGGGTGTCTCGAAAGCAAAGGGGGGCATGGGATTTAGAGACTTGACAATGTTTAATCTAGCACTTTTGGCGAAACAACTATGGCGAATAATGGAAAATCCTAACTCATTGGTGGCCTGAATTTTGAAAGCAAAATATTTTCCACACACAAAGGTTTTTGAAGCAAAGTTGGGATCGCGGCCCTCCTTAGCGTGGAGAAGTCTTCTTTCTTCAAAGGAGATTCTGCTAAGAGGTTCCATATGGAGGGTAGGAGATGGGAAGGATATCAGTGTCTGGAGGGATTGCTGGCTGCCTACTCCAATGACTTTTAGGGTACAATCACCGAAGAATCAATTGTTGAAAAATTTACAGGTGTGTGATCTTATAGATCAGGATCTTAAAACTTGGAAGAAGTCCATAGTGGAGCGCCACTTTCTCGGTACAGAAGCTTCAACCATCCTAAATATTCCTATAAGTCCATTCCTCCCTAGAGATAAATTGATTTGGCGATGCACAAAAAATGAGGAATTCTCTGTGAAGAGTGCTTATCACCTAGGGTTGGAATTGAAGGAGAGCCAACGGCCAAGCTGCTCGGTAAAGGTAAAAGAGGAGGAGGTATGGAAGATATGCTGGAGTATGGACGTTCCCCAGGCAGTCAAGATGTACATTTGGAGAGCTTGTCACAATCTCCTTCCTACTAAGGCTAACCTCTTCCGCAGAGGTGTGTGTCCTGAGCAGAGCTGCCCAATCTGTCTGAAGGAAAATGAAACAGTAATGCATATAATGTGGGAATGCCCGTCGGCGAATGATGTGTGGGGTAGCAGCATTACCAAATTACAGAAGTGCATTATAGGAGGTGGGACGTTCATCCAACTGTTTTCAGAAGTCATTAGGCGATGTGAAAAGAGGGAGGTCGAATTGTTCTCTGTTCTTGCGAGAAAGATTTGGATGCGCAGGAACAAGTTAGTGCACGAAGGTTTGTTCCAGCATCCCAACCAAGTATTGCGTGAAGCAGAGAGTGGGCTTGAGGAGCTCCGAAGGGCTAATGCCTCTCCCATTCACTAGAAGGTTAACACTGCGATGGCAGAGGAAGTGAAATGGCAACCCCCTCCTCCTAATTCAGTTAAAATTAACTGGGATGCGGCGATGAACCACACAAACAAAGTCATTGGATTGCGTATTATTGCAAGGGACGAGAGGGGAAAATTTATGGCAGCCTTTAGTAAACAACAGGATATTGATACAGAACTAGTGGTAGCTGAAGCAATGGCTGCTCTCCATGCCATCATTTTAAGCCAGGAGATGAATTTCCAGAATGTGGTGTTTGAAGGGGATTCATTACAGGTGGTGCAAGCGGTAAACTCGGTTTCTCAATGTAATAGCATATACGGGCACCTTATAGAAGACATTAAAGTAGGACTTAACAAGATGGCCACGTCGAGTTTCACTCACGTTACCAGAGATGCCAATGGGGCTGCGCATGCTCTAGCTGTTATGGCTAGGAACCATGTCACGGGTATTGTAAAATGGGATTCTATTCCACACAGTATTTGTGGTATTGTAAGCAGGGAGGAACTTAGTTCCACCTACTGATTTTTCTAGCTCAGTTGAGATAATAAAGGTTTCAGAATACATTCTTCAAAAAAAGAGATCCTGAAGATGAGTGGATGGAGTCAAGAGATTATGAACGTCTTCTTCTCTAAGAGCAGAGAATGATATGGACCCTCTTGGTACTTAAGATTTTCAAAACGCAAACTTTTCTCATTTGCCTCCAGAAATTCCCATATGGAGAAAAGGCAATGTCTGAGCCCCCATAGAACATAATTCTAGCTAGGGAGAAGAAAATCTGGCCTCGACGCAAAGGCAAGGTCATTTGTCTTCATGAACTCTTTGGCCATCCTCCAAGTAATTTGTAAAATCCAAACTACTATTAGGTTGTGTTGAGTAGTCTTTGGCCTCTCTAGACTTCAAAAGTTAGCTCAAGATGTGAGATTTTACCTCACACTTATAAAGTGACCATTAGCTCATTTCACAACCGATGTGAGATAACCCAACAGGTTGAACATAACTAAGTTGGGTCCATCCAACCAACAAAAAGCATTCATTATTTGGACCAATATAAACTAGTATTTTTTCTCTGTTGAACCCAAATAAAATAAAAAAAATAAGTCATCGTGTTTTTAAATCTCAAATTTTAAAATCATCATTTTTAGATTACACTTCTTAGAATCGCAAAATTCAAATGGATCCTAATTCATTTGGATAACTAGAATGTAACCCATACAACCCATAGGCAAAAGATTGACTTTTTGGTGCAAAGATATTTAGTATATTGGACCACCAGGATGAACTATTGCGTCCCTAAACAATTAGAACACGACAGAAAATTAATTTGATCGTCAATTTGATTATTCTAAAGACTAGCAGATCAAAAAAAGGCTAAAGTTTTTTCTTTTTTACCAACTAATATGCTGCTAATTAATTTGTTATAATGACAAGGCATAATTTCATAATTTATTTTGAATAGGACAAATAATTATTCAACAACCATTTGGGGAAACTATCATTAATTTTACCAAGTTTAATTTAAGAATAGTTTTTGGTTTTTGACTTTGTTTGATAAAACTCAAAAAATAAAAACATTAACAAACAACCAAAAATATAAAACATTTAAGATTACATTCATCTTTACGTCACATTATAATACTTAAAAAAAAAATTAAAATTAAAAAAAGCCCTAAAAAGCCTTAAGAAAAACGAAAATAATTTCTAGACCATCTTCTCAAATAATTTTAGGTGCAAAGCTACTTTAACAATAATGCCTCAAAGGGCAAGTGATGGACTACAAGGAGTAGCTAGGAAACAAATACAAGTTGTTTTTCCTTTTGACATATAATCATGAGAAGATGATTTTCACACATATAAATGACAAAATATAATATACCGAAAGGCTACTCTTTTTCCTTCCCGACAAAAGAAAAATGAGTGTATGAATACTAAATCCAACCCAGAATGACAAAACAACTCCAAATTATATTAGAAACTGATAATACGTGACCCAAGGGCAAACAAATTCAACTGAATACTCATTAAAAAAAAAAAAAAAAAAAAAAACATATACCTTGGCATGCATCGTGCCATCCTTAATGAAGATAATTGTCACCGTCAGCATCATTAAGGAGAATGAGGCTTCCCACACAAACAACTGGCGCATACAAATCAGGCACATTCTCAATCTTAACAATTCTGCGTGTCTTCCTTAATTTTTATGTCATACCAATAGAGACAAAAGGATTCAGCTCTAGAGTTTGGCCCTAAAATTTCTCCCGTCAAAACCTCTTCACCGTCGTATGAGAACACAAAAGGAGGGTATTTAGAAAAGGCCGGCTCCACCGTATAAAATAGTGTCCAACTACTGGACACCCCATACTCCTTCATTACCCAAACTTCACAGAGTTGCGGAAAAAATGCACAGAGCCATCCTCCCAAGTCCACCAATTCGAGATCCTCTTTGGTAGAAGAATTAATAGGAAATGCTTGCACTCTGAATTTTTCAGTGCTGAGATCAAATGTGACATGGCACTTTTTTAACTTCGTCTCATAACCACCCAATGAAAAGCATCGTTCAAGAAACGCGCCTCGTTCGATATTGTATATGGTTCCTCAATAGGCCATTCTTCTTCAACCATTCTCCAAGAGTGTTCTCTGAGACTATATACCTCGAGACTATATATTCTTCTTTCATCCCTTTGACGGTCAAGCCAAGCCTTTGGCCAGAACTTCACAAGCCTTAAAAGCTTGTAGTCGTTGTTGACCTGGCCGTATCCAAATGCTGAGTGCCTTCTAGCAATAAACTTTTCTAGAGGCTTAGGAGGTAATTTCTTATTGTTGAAATAATGATAATGCGGAAATTTGTTAGAATATATGGAAAATATATTATATTTTCCATATATTCCATAATTATGCTGATATTAAAATATTCTCTATTTATGGATTGATTGTAATCATATATTGAGATTGTAATCAAATCAAGGAGATTTGATTACCAAACTTGTATTTAGACATTATCCTATAAATAGGGACCTTTGTATTGTAGACAAATTAAGTTAATGAGCACAATGTAGCCCTTAGGGGTATTATGAGTGGTGGACGTAGGTGTCTAACACCGAACCACCCGAAAGTTCTTTGTGTTCATTCTCTCTCTTGCTTAATTCCGCTATAATTTCCGCATTATCATTATATCGGCACTTAAAATTTACATTTACAACAATCATTTACACGTAAAAAAAAAAATTCTCTTTCGGTCGCACACATATAAAATATATTTTTTAAAATAAATAAATCATTTGGGGGTTGTTGAGGGTTTTATTTATTTTAAAAGTCATTAACTCCGATTCCGGTCCTTATAATTAGAGTCTTTTTTAAAAAAACTTAGTATTCAAACCTCGCTAGTTATTTAACCTGATTTTTTTTTTTTTAAGTGATGGGTGACTGGTCGTCAGAGCTACTGAAACTGGTCTAAGTTAATCTCTTTGCGCGTGATAGTGATATTTCTAGGGCAGTGATGTATAGTAGCGTGACTAGCGTCCAATATTGGAAAATGCAGTGGTATAAAACATAGAAAATCAGTCCATGCATACGAAGATATTTAGCGTCTTCTGAAGACTTGTTGAATAGTATTCATATCATGTCAAACTGTCAACTACACCATTATGGATCTTTTACTTTTCTTAGACACTCTTCCATCAGCCGCCTTGTCATTAACTCCGATTCCAGTCCTTATAATTAGAGTCTTTTTTTTAAAAACTTATTATTCAAATCTCGCTAGTCATTTAACCTGATTTTTTATTTTTTAAGTGATGGGTGACTGGTCGTCAGAGCTACTGAAACTGGTCTAAGTTAATCTCTTTGCGCGTGATAGTGATATTTCTAGGGCAGTGATGTATAGTAGCGTGACTAGCGTCCAATATTGGAAAATGCAGTGGTATAAAACATAGAAAATCAGTCCATGCATACGTATATAGTTGAATAGTATTCATATCATGTCCAACTGTCAACTACACCATTATGGATCTTTTACTTTTCTTACACACTCTTCCATCAACCGCCTTGAATTTCAGGATAAGGATCCCCTTCACTTGAGAAAGAAAATGAGAATCTCATTTTCTTTAATTTCATACAAACTATTGCGCCGTGATAGTGAAACTGGTCTAGGTTCTTTTTGCGCCGTGATAGTGATATTTCTAGGGCAGTGATGTATAGTAGCGTGACTAGCTTCCAATATTGGAAAATGCAGTGGTATAAAACATAGAAATCAGTCCATGCATACGTATATAGTTGAATAGTATTCATATCATGTCAAACTGTCAACTACACCATTATGGATCTTTTACTTTTCTTACACACTCTTCCATCAGCCGCCTTGAATTTCAAGTCCTTCCAAAAAAGCGCGTGTCCTTTCTTTCATTAAAAATGGGGAGTTAAGCCTTGTTTGGGAAGCAAGATTTTTCAACTCAAACTCAAATTTTTTCAAAATTTATGTTTGGCAATTTTTTAAACTCAATTCAACTCAACTCAAAAATTTTTAACTTAACTCAAAAACTTTCAACTCAATTAATAGAAATTATAAATAAAATTGAAACAAAAATAAATAAATTTAGGGTGGTCGAAACACCCCAGGTGGTAACTAGACAATTCCTAAGAATTTGAAGGTGACCGATCCATCCCTCAGGAGTAGATCGGCCTCCCTTGAAAGCCAAAGCTAATGGGGGATGGCTCCACTCTGTCTAATTTGGGGGTGGCAAACCACCCCCAAGTAACGGCTAAGGGTGGCTGAACCACCCCCATCAACTTCGGGGGTGGTCAATCCACGCGCTAGGGTTGAATCGAGTCATCGACCATGCCCAAGTAGTCATTGGGAGTGGCTCAACCACCCCCAAGCAGTTTTTGGGATGGCTGAGCCACCCCAAAATCGCTATTTGGGGTGGCTCGACCACCCCCATTAGTTTCAGGAGTGGCCGATCCACCCCCTAGTAGTGACTCAACCACCTTTAGACACCTAGGGGTGACTGATCCACCCCTCGGTGGTAGTTTGGCTACCCCTAGGGGTGGTTCAAAATTTTCCTTAATTTTTTTTTTTAAAAAAAATTAAATTTGTTTTTTTTTTAATATTTTAATATATATTTTTAATTATATATAATTTTATAATTTTTACTTAATTTATTAATTACTATTCAAACTTAATCTCAACTCTTTTTTTTCCTTGATATTCACACTAAAAAAAACTCAAAAATGAATTGAGTTCAAAACCAAAAAATGGCATTCCCAAACAAGTAAATCTTTTCAAATATGTATGCATCGGGCAAAGTTGAGAGAAATAAAACAATACGCAAAGCCCTATTTCTCAGCACGCGGACACGTGTTTGGATTAGAGACTTCAGTAAAAGACACTTTCTATGATCATGTCCAAATCCTTTGGTTTCATCCTGGATATATGGGAAAGAGACTCCCCACCAAACG
>NC_081542.1:50048864-50074781 GCF_901000735.1 Corylus avellana
TAAGAGTAGAGAATGATCTGGACCCTCTTGGCACTAAAGATTTCCAAAACGAAAACTTTTCTCATTTGCCTCCAGAAATTCCCATATGGAGAAAAGGCAATGTCTGAGCCCCCATAGAACATAATTCCAGGGAGAAGAAAATCTGGCCTCGACGCAAAGGCAAGGTCATGTGTCTTCATGAACTCTTTGGCCATCCTCCCCCCCACCCCACCCCCAATTTGTAAAATCCAAACTACTATTAGGTTGTGTTGGGTAGTTTTTAGCCTCTCTTGACCTCAAAAGTTAGCTCAAGAGGTAAGATTTTACCTCACACTTATAAAGTGACCACCAACCTCTTTTACAACCGATGTGGAATAACCCAACAGGTTGGGCATAACTGAGTTGGGTCCATCCAACCAACAAAAAGCATTCATTATTTGGACCAATATGAACTAGAGTTTTTTCTCTGTTGAACTCGAAAAAAAAAAAATAATAAAAAAATAAAAAAATTATCGTGTTTTTAAATCACAAATTTTAAAATCATCATTTTTAGATTACACCTTTTAGAATCGCAAAATTCAAATGGATCCTAATTCACTTGGATAACTAGAATGTAACCCAAACAGCCCATAATCAAAAGATTGACTTTTTGGTGCAAAGATATTTAGTATATTGGACCACCGGGATGAATTATTGCGTCCCTAGCTAAACAATTAGAACACGACAGAAAATTTGATCATCAATTTGATTATTCTAAAGACTAGCAGATTGAAAAAGAGTACTGTGTCTCATTCGTTATAATGGGGGTGTTTGTTAAACAACACCCCACCACACCGTACTGTTCATGGACCACGGCACTGTTTATGGATAAAAAAAAAATAAATAATAATAATAATAATTGGTATGAAAAAATGAAAAAGTGATATTGAGAAGTAAAAAATTTTGTTTTATAATGATTTTTTTTTATTTAAATAGTAATAAAAAGTAAATGATTGGATATAAAAAGTGAGTGATTTGATATAAAAGTAAGAATATTTTTTTGGGTAAAAAATGAAGTAAATAGTGTGGTGGATGTAGGGGAATGTGAGGGGGTTTAACATTTGGGGAAACTATCATTAATTTTACCAAGTTTAATTTAAGAATAGTTTTTGGTTTTTGACTTTGTTTGATAAAACTTAAAAAATAAAAACATTAACAAACAACCAAAAATATAAAACATATAAGATTACATTCATCTTTATGTCACATTATAATACTTAAAAAAAAAAAAAAAAGCCCTAAAAAGCCTTAAGAAAAACGAAAATAATTGCGAGACCATCTTCTCAAATAATTTTTAGGTTCAAAGCTACTTTAACAATAATGCCTCAAAGGGCAAGTGATGGACTATAAGGAGTAGCTAGGAAACAAATACAATTTGTTTTTCCTTTTGACATATAATCATGAGAAGATGATTTTCACACATATAAATGACAAAATATAATATACTGAAAGACTACTCTTTTTTCCTTCCCGACAAAAGAAAATGAGTGTATGAATACTAAATCCAACCCAGAATGACAAAACAAATTATATTAGAAACTGATAGTACGTGACCCAAGGGCAAACAAATTCAACTGAATACTCATTAAAAAAAAAAAAAAGAAAAAAAAAAAAGAAACATATACCTTGGCATGCATCGTGCCATCCTTATTGAAGATAATTGTCACCGTCAGCATCATTGAGGAGAATGAGGCTTAGCATCATTGAGGAGAATGAGGCTTCCCACACAAACAACTGGCGCATACAAATCGGGCACATTCTCAATCGAAACAATTTTTTGTGTCTTCCTTTTTATGTCATACCAGTAGAGACAAAATGATTCAGCTCTAGAGTTTGGCCCTAAAATTTCTCCCGTCAAAATCTCTTCACCGTCATGTGAGAACACAAAAGGAGGGTATTTAGAAAAGGCCGGCTCCACCGTATAAAATAGTGTCCAACTACTGGACAACCCATACTCCTTCATTACCCAAACTTCACAGAGTTGCGGAAAAAATGCAAAGAGCCATCCTCCCAAGTCCACCAATTCGAGATCCTCTTTGGTAGAAGAATTAATAGGAAATGCTTGCACTCTGAATTTTTCAGTGCTGAGATCAAATGTGACATGGTACTTTTTTAAGTTCGTCTCATCAGAAGTAACCACCCAATGAAAAGCACCGTTCGAGAAACACGCCTCGTTCGATATTGTATACGGTTCCTCAATAGGCCATTCTTCTTCAACCATTCTCCAAGAGTGTTCTCTGAGACTATATACCTCGAGACTATATATTCTTCTTTCATCCCTTTGACGGTCAAGCCAAGCCTTTGGCCAGAACTTCACAAGCCTTAAAAGCTTGTAGTCGTTGTTGACCTGGCCGTATCCAAATGCTGAGTGCCTTCTAGCAATAAACTTTTCTAGAGGCTTAGGAGGTAATTTCTTATATTTTCTGATTAATGGGTTCCATATCACAATCCTTTCAACTGATTCATTATCGAAGCTCTTTATGCAAACCAGGCCGTTGCAAGAGCCTACAATTTCCGTGCTTTGTAAGTTGTAATGTGGTCGTTTGATCTTCACGGCCGTGCCGAACTGATCCCCGTTGGAAAACTTTACCATGGAGTAATCATCTGGATAATCGGTTTCTAAAATGAGAAAGCGTTCTTTGGAGCGATTGAGATGCAACTTAATGAAATATGAATCGTTGATTAGGGCGAACCACAGCTTTGAAACACATTGAAAACGAACCAGAGGGTTGACGGGTAGTAAGGAAAGTATCTGAGCGATGAGCTCTTGCGGGAGCGTCTTCATCTTCATCTTTTGGTGAGCGAATTCCTTCTTCTTTTGGTATATATTATTCTTCATCCTTGTAAAGTGAGTTCTTTGAAGTCTGAACTGAACTATGTCGGTGGGTTTCACAGAGGTTTCACAGTGGTGTTTATATATGGTGGGTTTTGATTCTTTAGGGTTTAAGACGAGGCCAAATTAGTGATTCTATTTTTAATAATTAGTAGCCTGAGAAACGGAGTGACGCATTACGCAAGGCAAGTAGCAAAGGCCCTAGTGCCGGCTACAGCCTACAAGGAGTCAGAGCCTCAAAAAAGTAAGCCGAGAAATCCGGAGTTGCTGACAGCCCATTTATTATATTAAAAAAAAAAATTCTCTCGAGGGCATCAATTTAGGTTGTGCTATTCGGATCCGGCTTGCGCCCAAAACGATTTCGTTTTGGGCACTAAACTGGCATAAACAAAAAATAATGCGTAAATATTTTTAATTGAAGATTTATTACCAAATTTTCCTTAACTATCCTTAAATGTGCATAATAATTTCTCTACTTTTAAATAACCTAAAACATAAAATTATATTCTTGAATTGCATTAAACACATTCCCTTAAATACAAATTTAATGTATTATTTAATATTAAATTATAGTCTTAGAATTATAAAAGATCTCTACAAATCCAAATATGGAAATGCTAAGAAAAAAACAATTTCCTTATTTAAATAAAATTTGAGTTTGTATCCTTAAATGTTTATAATAATTGCTCAACGTTTAAATAACCTGAACATAAAACTCTATTCTTAAATTGCATTAAACACATTTCCTAACGAATCGCATTGATGGTTATTGATATCTAGTGTTAACGCATGCCCATCTTATCCAATATTGGAATCCGAATCTAAGTCGTTGGCTCTATCATCAGATCATGCGAATGCAATCGGCAATCATCTACTAGACATGTGGCGAGAGAGATTAGTGTAGCCAAGGGTGCCGTATCATAGCTTCATTGACAAATTCAAAACGCACTGAGAAACCATAGCCTCGGTCAGAGCAACGGTCGCTTCAGATGTTGAATTGTGTGCCTTATTTAATGCGTGTAGAAGTTGGAATTTGCTTGAAATATTGTTGACCATAGATTTGCAATAGTAAGACCACAATGTTAGATCTAAACCGTTGACGTTGAATAATGGTAAAAAGCTTTGTTGATTAGGTGTGTCGCAAGTCCACCCTCTATTGCAGAACACTTCACATTTATTCACAATTGACGGTCCACATTCCATCATTCTCACACGGGTCGAAGCATCTCCGTGGCTTTTCAAACGCTTGGGTCAGGAATCACACCCTTGAGACCTGTCGAGTTCGTGATGTTCTGCTTGGCGAGATTCAGTACCGTGCACGCACACAAACCATATTACACGCAGTGGTGGAGCAGGAATTTGGTTTCAATTTTTTTTTTTTTTTTCAAAAACAAAATGAACAAAATTTAATTAAAGAATATAACGAATTACGAAATAAATAAATAATTCAAAATTTTAATTAGTTTAAAACATATAAATATAATTAACAATTTATTTTTTCATTCCTGAAACAGTAGTATAACAGTAAATATTATTAACCATAAATATTCTTAAAAAATTAAATCAAAAGAGCAATTTAAATATAAAAGCTTTAATCAAATGTAAATACACTAATCACAAATAGGGGTGTAAACGAGTCGAGTTTGAGCGAGCTTTCCTTGTTTGGGCTCGGCTTGTTTAAATTTTACTCGAGCTCGAGTTCGAGCCGAGCTTAAGGACGAGTCAAAAAAATCGAGCTCATAATAAATCGAGCCGAGCCGAGCCAGTTCACAAGCTGGCTCTTATATTTAATTTAATTTATTTTTTTATTATAAATTTAAACTTCAAGTATTCTTAAACGGCTCAAGAAGCCAGTTTGCAAATGAGCATTTGCTTAGTGTGGCTAGCGAAGTATGGAGGTCGAGTCAATACAACAAGGCACTTAGTTTCGAAGAGAAAGGATATGCATCATTTTATAATAAAATGATGCTATTAGGAAAAAAAAAATCATCAATTTTTAATATTAATATGAAGAATTATGTGAATAACTACCAATTCGAGTTTTATACGAGCTGCTCATGAGCTTAGCCGAGTCGAGCCGAACTAGCTTCATTTAATATTCGAGCTAAGATTTGTGTTCACGAAACGCTTCATTTAATATTCGAGCCGAGCCCGAGTTTTTGTTTGATAAAACTTATAAAATAAAAACATTAACATACAACCAAAAATATAAAACATTTAAGATTACATTCATCTTTATGTCACATTATAATACTTAAAATAAAAATAAAAAATAAAAAATAAAAAAAGCCCTAAAAAGCCTTAAGAAAAACGAAAATAATTTCGAGACCATCTTCTCAAATAATTTTTAGGTTGAAAGCTACTTTAACAATAATGCCTCAAAGGGCCAGTGATGGACTATAAGGAGTAGCTAGGAAACAAATACAAGTTGTTTTTCCTTTTGACATATAATCAAGAAGATGATTTTCACACATAAATGACAAAATATAATATACTGAAAGACTACTCTTTTTCCTTCCCGACAAAAGAAAATGAGTGTATGAATACTAAATCCAACCCAAAATGACAAAACAACTCCAAATTATATTAGAAACTGATAATACGTGACCCAAGGGCAAACAAATTCAATTGAACGTACACCCATTAAAAATGATAATACGATATCATTATAAGTAGTTTATTCCTGTTAGTATTTTATTTATATTATAAATGCTTGAGGTATCAAATCTTTTACCAAGAGATGAATCCAAAAGGATGTGGAGTTTATTCAATGGAAATGATGAAAGCAATTAATTAAAAGAAATTCTACGAGTATCAATAAATAAGTTTCACATCCTTCTGGTATCCATTTCTTATGTGTTGTAGAAGTGTCACACACACCACCAAGTTCATTATGAAATTAAGTAAAAATTATTATTATTTAGCTCTTGATTTAGAATGTATTAAGGTTCCTCGAACTACTCTTATTTATCTATTATTTATACGTTACGTGCTTGAGCAATTAAGCATGTAACAGAATGTCGTGATTCTTTTTTTTTTTTTTTTAAGGGTATAATTATTAGAGAAATTATTGATGTCAATATTTTCTACCACTTAAAACTAACAAAAAAAAAGTTTTTCGTTATAACAAAAAAAAAAAAAAAAGTTTCGATAACTTAAAACTAAGGGAAAACTTCACTAAGGACCTCCAAACTTTCACCCATTTTGAAATATTCCCCTGAACTTCAAAATCTCTTAATTTAATTCCCTAAACTTTCAATTGCTCTCAATTTGGACCCTTCCGTTAATTTTAACCGTTAAAAATTCAAAAAAAAAGATCAAAATATCCCTGATTTTTTTTAAAAAATAAAAATAAAAAAACGTTTTAAAAGTTTGAATTTTATACAAAAGTTAGGGGTATAAACGTCATGTGACGTTTAAAATATGACGGAGGGGTCCAAATTGACAGCGATTGAAAGTTTAGGGGACTAAATTGAGAGATTTTGAAGTTCAGGGAGGGTCTTTCAAAACGGGTGAAAGTTTGGGGGTCCTTAGTGAAGTTTTCCATAAAAGTAATCACTTGAGTGCCGAATTAGTCTTTGATGATGGTTAAAAGAGGTGATCCGGTCACTTATAATAGCCATTTTAAAAGTGGCTGAACCATTATTTTGCCAAAAAAGAAAATGGATCGACTATCCTTAATTGTTGTTTTGGGAGAGGGGACGAACCATCCTTATTGTTAAGGGGTAGTTTAGCTATCGTAACATTTATTCATTTGATCTCTATTCTCTATGTTGTTGCAATTTGAGCCCTTCATTTTAAATGGACGGTCTAAATAAGAGTTATTATATGTTAGAGAATATATTTCCTACATTGAAATGAAATATATTAAATTGATATTGTATATTATTTACCTTATATAAGAGTAACTGTAATCAAGTTTGATGGTAATCAAATTAATCAGATTTGATTACCATACTTATCCATTTCAATTCTTCTATAAATAGGAGTGTTTGCAATGTAATATCAATCAAGCAATAAGAGTATAATGTAGGAATTTGAACTTTATATGTGGAAGTAGGTTATAGACTGAACACGTAAAATCTTTTGTCTCTATTCTATTTTATTTCCACTATTTATTTATTTAGTTATTAATTTCTTCATTGAACACGGTACAATACCTCACCGGTGTGAACTATTTTCTAATTACTAAACTTGAGCTCAAAGCCTCAAATGATGTATTAATGCAAGAAATTAACCTTTGTAGGAGTTGGTGGAATTTGTAGCGATAAAAGTTGTTTAAAAAAGCAAGTGAAAATTTTGTATTTCTAGCTAGAGAACATTGAGGCAGAAAATTTCCGATTTGCAACAAGAAAATTAGCTCTTTAATGAGAAAAAAAAAAGAAAAGAAAAAAACGAAATTAATTGAGAACCAGTAATGCTCTTTTATGAAGCTACCTTGTGATAAAAGAAAAAAGAAAAAAGAAAAAGAAGAGAAAGCAAGAGCTAGCGGGTGTGGAATGCAAAAAGCAAGACACAACTTTGTCTTATTGAAGCCTACGAAATGGAACATATTCAGCATGCAATGCATAGGAGCCAAAAGAGAAACAAGTCAAGGCTGAAGCAAACGAACATAAAAGGGAAACAAAGCAAATCCTGTCACGAGAAAACGTTATAGGACTGCAAAGAAGAAGCAAAATCGGCCAGCCCTTTGTTACAGAAAATCAAGACAAAGAAGCCAAAGAGGAAGCAAAACTTGTTCTTTCAAATGCTTTTATACTGACAATTTCATTGGAAGTATGTTGTTATGCAAGTTTTATACAAAAAACCTAAACCCAATGCCTCAAAAATTTCATAAAAGATGAAATATGCAAAAGAAACTTGCTCTTATTCAATAACTTTATGGTTCTTATCGAAGACCCCTTACAAAGCTCTAGGGATAATCAAGGATAATTAGGAAAAATATTACATGCATGGAGAAAAAGGATATGATCCCTATATTTTTCCTAATTAGAGATTACATAATTATTTAATGGAAAAATACATTATTCTTGCCAACTAAGCATACTTCTCACCAAAATAGACTGTCTTTATTCTTCTTGCTAAATGAGCTGGTTAATAGCTGATCATGCCTTAAAGGGCAAGTGAAGGACTAAAAGAAGTGGGAATCAAATGCAAGTGGTTTTTCCTTGCGACAACACCACCAAAGGTTTCGGTCATGTCTAGATCATCTGGTTTCATCTTGTCTGGGAGTTCCCAATCAAACCAGTATAATAGTTGAGCAAGAGGAAATTCAACATTGGCTATACCAAATAAAATTCCTGGGCACATCCTCCGTCCTGCCCCAAAAGGGATAAATTCAAAGTTAGTCCCTTTATAGTCAATTGAACTACTCTCAAATCTCTCTGGTATAAAACTCTCTGCATCATGCCAATATGCAGGATCTCTTCCAATGGCCCATGCATTTACGAAGACTTGGGTTTTGACAGGTATCTCATATCCATCAATTTCACATGCCTCTCTACATTCTCTTGGCATTAACAAAGGAGCAGGAGGGTGTAACCTTAGAGTTTCTTTGATCACCGACTTCAAGTAACTTAGATTCTGAAAGTCTTTCTCCTGGATTTTTATCTTCCCTTTGAAGGCTTGTCTTATCTCAGCTTGTACCTTCTCCAGCACTCTAGGGTTTCTCATCATTTCTGACATAGCCCACACTACGGCGGTTGATGAAGTATCAGTTCCACCTGTAAATATGTCCTTGAAAAAAAAAATAGAATAATGGTTAAATAATTAATTTGGTAAATTTTTATAAGCTTATTCTTTTTGAACAACTAAAATTTAAGTTACATGTTTCATGGTAGGGCTGTTATTGAATAAAGCTACCTGTGAACTCACTCGGGTTCGGCTTGTGCTCGACTCAGTTATTTAATGAGCCATTTGTAAACACGAAATTAGACTCGATTATTAAATGATACAAACCCATATAAAATTCGTCTCACTCACTTAAAGTTTGTGAACATATTCATATAAAGGCTTGACTCGCTTGGTTAATAAAAATAGTTTGTATGGTAATAATCAATATATATTAAGTATAAACGAATATATATTAAGAAACATATAAATATATATGAATTATATACATAAAAATATATTTAAAACAAACAATACACATCCATTGTTATCCGTGTCGTAGTTGTTCACTTTAAATTTTAAATGGTGTCCTTATTGGCAATCAATCATCCAAGGGTCATATTATACCAAGCTACAACTACGTACCACTCATCTCAACCCCTCATATTTGAGATTCTCAACCATTAGATAACTGACACGTAACACTTATGCTGCATAATAAGGGTCCAAGGCAAGAGTAATGCTAGGTACCATCTTTTATCTTCTTAAAATCTTCCTAAAGCGGATGTGGCTTTTAAAACCACCATTAAATTTTAGATGAATCATACTTGAATTTTGATCTAATGGTAATTTTGAAAACCAGATCAACTTTAGAAAAATTTTAAGAGAATAAAACAATTATACCTAACATTATTCCCAAAGCAAGCTTCATACTTTCCCGCACGGCTAACATTATCTTTTTATCTTTTCTTAAGAAAATCTAGAAGGCCACTCTTAGCACGTACACCACGTGGACAAAATCTGATATGAGGGAGACCACTTCGGGGGATGGAATGGAAAGAAGACTTGCCCAAAGTTATCTCTCTTTCTTACTTTCTGATTAGCCGAGTCGAGCGGAGCGCTTGATAATTAGGTACTCGGCTCGGCTAATGGACAAGTTCAAGCTCGCACAAGTCTTTTTCTTTGGCGAGCCGAGCCAAGTCAGAATTCGTAAGCTTGATCGGCATGCACGTTTATGGCCCAAGATAAAAGAAAGATTCAATACGAGCCACTTTGTAGGATATATGAATTCTATTCTAATCTACAGCTACTAAAAAAAAATCAAAACAAAACAAAACAAAAACTCTAGCCGGCCATCACATAAATTTTCCTGCATCAGTTAATGGATTAGGATACCATTTTGGGATTGTGGTGATTTATCAAGAAACAGTTATAGCAGAAATTGAAGAAAAATACGATGATGAAAACAGAAGGGATTGATGATCCCAAGGATTAATCGTAGCAGCAGAAATACTCACAAAAATGACGCCCTTGATGTTGTTGGTCGTGATTGGTAACTCCAGTTTATCACTCTGCTGAAGGCCTAAAAGGACGTCAACAAGATCTTCCGTCTTTGCTGATGAAGTACTCATCCGGTTCTCCCTGTGCTCACGGATGATGTTCTCTAGGATCTTGTCCATCTTCGCATGAATCTTCTGTAGCTTAGATTTCGTCCGACTAATCAAATGAACAAATTTATGTGAAGGGTACAAATCAGCCAACTCAAAGCCTCCTGCGTAGGCTACTGTTTTCTTGGTCAATGATAGAAATTCATCTTGGTCTTCGCATTTACTGCCGAATGCTGCTCTACATAAAACATTTGTGGTGGAATTGAAAATGCGTTCACTGAAGTCGATTACAGATCCTGAAGATGAGTGGATGGAGTCAATGAGATTGTGAACCTCTTCTTCTCTAATAGAAGAGAAGGACTGGACCCTCTTGGCACTTAAGAGTTCCAAAACGCAAACTTTTCTCATCTGTCTCCAGAACTCTCCATATGGAGAAAAGGCAATGTCAGTGCCACCATTGCTTATAATTTTAGGGGCAAGAAGTAGTGGCCTTTGCACAAAGGCAAGGTCATGGGTTTTCATGAGCTCGCTGGCCATCTTGGGGGATGACACAAAAAGCGTAGAAACTTCACCCAATTTTAGGTGCATGAGGGGTCCATGCTTCAAGGCTAGATCTCTTAAAGCATGGTGTGGTAGTGACTTACCTACCAAGTTGTGCAAGTTTCCTATAATAGGTAACTTCCATGGCCCTGGAGGCAATTTCTCAACTTTGGATCTTTTCCATAACTTTAACAGCCAGACCAAAGAGAGGAGAAGAAGGAAAGTGGTGATAGCTAAGGAATATTGGAGCGCCATCAAAGAATGGATAGAAACAAGTGACTGTTCCACAAATTTAAGTTGCAAATTTATAGGGGTGAAACATTTGACTTTTCGTACCACTTCACCTGCCATTGAAATGAGTTATGCACCACGAAAAAAAAAAAAACAAGAAAAAAGGGGACATTTGGATAATGATAGAGATGTTTTTAGAATAGTAATATGATAGAGAAAACATCTCTATCATAGTAATATTATTTATGTTCAAATGATATCATTTGTAGAATATTAATTACACGTTTGACATTCACGCGTAAATAATGACATATAAACAGTAAAATGTCTCTAAATTTAAAAATTATTGACACCTAAAATTTACATATACAACAATCATTTACACGTAAAAATTATAAAAAAAAATTTCTTTCGATTGCACACATATAAAATATATTTTTAAAATAAATAAATCGTTTGGGGGTGGTTGAGGGTTTGCTGTCATCTTACGTGATTTATTTATTTTAAAAGTCATTAACTCGAATTCCGGTCCTTATAATTAGCGTCTTTTTTAAAAAAACTTATTATTCAAACCTTGCTAGTCATTTAACCCGATTTTTTTTTTTTTTAAGTGATGGGTGACTGGTCAGAGGCTCAGAGCTACTGAAACTGGTCTAGGTTCTCTTTGCGCCGTGATAGTGATATTTCTAGGGCAGTGATGTATAGTAGCGTGACTAGCGTCCAATATTGGAAAATGCAGTGGTATAAAACATAGAAAATCAGTCCATGCATACGTATATAGTTGAATAGTATTCATATCATGTCAAACTGTCAACTACACCATTATGGATCTTTTACTTTTCTTACACACTCTTCCATCAGCCGCCTTGAATTTCAGGATAAGGATCCCCTTCACTTGAGAAAGAAAATGAGAATCTCATTTTCTTTAATTTCATACAAACTATTGCGCCGTGATAGTGAAACTGGTCTAGGTTCTTTTTGCGCCGTGATAGTGATATTTCTAGGGCAGTGATGTATAGTAGCGTGACTAGCTTCCAATATTGGAAAATGCAGTGGTATAAAACATAGAAAATCAGTCCATGCATACGTATATAGTTGAATAGTATTCATATCATGTCAAACTGTCAACTACACCATTATGATCTTTTACTTTTCTTACACACTCTTCCATCAGCCGCCTTGAATTTCAAGTCCTTCCAAAAAAGCACGTGTCCTTTCTTTCATTAAAAATGGGGAGGGAAGCAAGATTTTTCAACTCAAACTCAAATTTTTTCAAAATTTATGTTTGGCAATTTTTTAAACTCAATTCAACTCAACTCAAAATTTTTTAACTTAACTCAAAAACTTTCAACCCAATTAATAGAAATTATAAATAAAATTGAAACAAAAATAAATAAATTTAGGGTGGTCGAAACACCCCAGGTGGTAACTAGACCATTCCTAAGAATTTGAAGGTGACCGATCCATCCCTCAGGAGTATATCGGCCTCCCTTGAAGGCCAAAGCTAATGGGGGTGGCTCCACTCTGTCTAATTTGGGGGTGGCAAACCACCCCCAAGTAATGGCTAAGGGTGGCTAAACCACCCCCATCAACTTCGGGGGTGGTCAATCCACGCGCTAGGGTTGAATCGAGTCATCGACCATGCCCAAGTAGTCATTGGGAGTGGCTCAACCACCCCCAAGCAGTTTTTGGGGTGGCTGAGCCACCCCAAAATCGCTGTTGGGGGTAGCTCGACCACCCCCAATAGTTTCAGGGGTGGCCGATCCACCCCCTGGTAGTGACTCAACCACCTTTAGACACCTAGGGGTGACTGATCCACCCCTCGGTGGTAGTTTGGCTACCCCTAGGGGTGGTTCAAAATTTTCCTTTATTTTTTTTTTTAAAAAAAATTAAATTTGTTTTTTTTTTAATATTTTAATATATATTTTTAATTATATATAATTTTATAATTTTTACTTAATTTATTAATTACTATTCAAACTTAATCTCAACTCTTTTTTTTCCTTGATATTCACACTAAAAAAAACTCAAAAATGAATTGAGTTCAAAACCAAAAAATGGCATTCCCAAACAAGTAAATCTTTTGAAATATGTATGCATCGGGCAAAGTTGAGAGAAATAAAACAATACGCAAAGCCCTATTTTCTCAGCACGCGGACACGTGTTTGGATTAGAGACTTCTGTAAAAGACACTTTCTATGATCATGTCCAAATCCTTTGGTTTCATCCTGGATATATGGGAAAGAGACTCCCCACCAAACGGTTGGCGCATAAAATGCCTATTTTATAGTTCTTGATACATTTTTGACACCTAAGTTAAACTCATCTTAAATAATAGGATTGAAAACACAGAATTATTTTACAGTCACTTCTTCTTCAGACGTTCTCAAAACAATAGCCCATTTTTTTTTCATCGCCAGCCAAACCCAACCGAAAAACGTAGCCCCTTACCCATTGGCTACCCTAAAGGTTGTTCAAAATTTCTCATAATTTTTTTTAAAAAAAATTGATTAATTTTTTTAATATTTTTTTTAATTATATATAATTTTATAATTTTTACTTAATTTTATCAATTACTATTCAAACATAATTTCAACTCTTTTTTCCCCTTGATATTTACACTAAAAAAAAAACTCATTCAAAAATGAATTGAATTCAAAACCAAAAAATGGCATTCCCAAACAAATAAATCTTTTGAAATATGTATGCATCAGGAAAAGTTGAGAGAAATAAAACAATATGCAAAGCCCTATTTTCTCATAACGCGGACACGTGCTTGGACTAGAGACTTCTGTAAAAGACACTTTTTTTTTTTTTTTAATCTGTAAAAGACACTTTCTATGATCATGTGATGTCCAAATCCTTTGGTTTCATCCTGGATATATGGGAAAGAGACTCCCCACCATACGGTTGGTGCGTAAAATGCCTATTTTATAGTTCTTAATACATTTTTGACATATAAGCTGAACTCATCTTAAATAATAGGATTGAAAACACAGAATTATTTTACAGCCGCTTCTTCTTCAGACGTTCTCAAAACAGCAGCCCCTTTCTTTTTTATCGCTGGCCAAGCCCAACCAAAAAACGTAGCCCCTTTTTTCTTCATCGCAAGCCAAACCCAACAGGAAACGCAATCGAAAAACGTAAACTCAGTCTAAAAATCAGATTTTAATGCCTAAAAAATAGATTCTAATGCCTCAAAATTTATTTTTTGATTCAAAACTAAATCTTAGAAGGAAATGTTAACCCTTTAGGCCTTTAGGAATTTTATCAGCTTAAAGAGATCCACAAAATCTCATTTTCTCTGTTAAATGACAAGGATAAGGAAGAAGAAGGAAAAAGAAGAAATGGGAGAGAAGAAGAAATGGAAGGAAGAAGAAAGAAATAAGAAAAAATTTAGTGTTTTACGTTGTACGATAGTTTTATGCATTTTTTGTGCTTTAAGTGATGTGTCAATCTCCTATCGGCGGCTACAAAAGACTACTTTTATGCCATGACTACATTAAAGTTAAATTCCTCCAATAATGCCTAAGCTAAATAATATTCTGCATGACATCATCCTTTCTGTATATCCCAGAAGGGTGGGATATATTCAAACAACTCCCTTTTTTTTTCTAGAATTTTTTTTTTCTTTTCTAGAAAACCTCCGAACCATAACATGCAAGAGTTCTTCCAATTAGGCAGCAACTTATGTAAATATAAAAAACCACGTAAATACATATAATTTATTTATACGTGTTTGTGCGTGTTTATATAAAATAAAGCATAAAAGTCTTACATTTAATCTTATATCATCGCAAGTACACAATAGTATAAACAAGCAGCAAAATAGCTTAAAAAAAAAAACAAAAAAAACAAGCAAAATAGACTAAACACAATCTATAAAAGGTCTTAAAAAAAAAGGTATATTTGAGTGTAAACTTTTTTTTCCTACCAATCAACTAGAGCCCAAATAGCAACAATGTTAAGAGTCAACCCAAACAATTTTGTAATCATAAATGATTAAACCATTTAACTTGTGATGTCAAAAAAGATATTGTAAATCTAAATGATGGCAAAATAACCACTGAAAAAACTGATTGTTAGGATTGTTGATTAGAAGCCACTGAAAGAACTCAAATCATTTAACTTTTCCTTTCACATATTCAATGAGAGTCCCAAACCAAATTAAGTTTTTGATTAGAAGTGAATTAGAATATAGAGTGAAACTAAATGAATTGGGTTTTTTTTTTATGTTGAAAGAGGGGGCAAAGTTAAAAAAAAATAAAAAAAATAGAAGGGGACACAAGTAATTTTTTTTTTGGGGGGGGGGGACACAAATATTATTTTGGGGGGTAAAACTAAAAAATTAAAAAAATTAAAAAGGGGCACAAATGAGGGACAAATATATCATTTTTGGAGGAATAAATTTATAAAATTAGTATATTTGAAGGGAATTTATGAAAAATTGAAAAAATTTGGGGGGACGAATCGCCAACAATGGGTCCGCCCCTACTTCCAATTGCCCATGCATTTAACTTTGATTTTGATTGGTATTAATTTCTTATATATCCATCAATTTTGCGTATAGCTCCTTACATTCTCTTGGAAGTAACATAAAATTAGGAGGGTACTATAATTAACCTTAGAGTTTCTTTGAACACTAATTTCGAGTAACTAGATTCTAAAGATCTTTCTCATGGATTTTTTTTTTTTTTTCTTTCCTTTGAAGGCTTGTCATATTATACCACCTAGCCCATTTAAATTCCGTGTTTTCTCACCGTTACACTCTTCTCTCTCCAACTCTTGACAACAAAAAAAAAAAAAAGAAGAGAAATACTACCCACTCTTATTCTCACAGTCCCAAATGCACATTCTTCAACGTGGTATAGTAAAAATCACCATTGAATACAAAATTCAATAGTCATTCATCCAAAATATATCTAATGTTAAAAATTATGGAGTGTGAGAGGGATGTGTATAGCATTTATCTAAAGTAAACTGTTCTTTTATTAAACAAATCCATAATGAGTTAACTTAGTGATCTCAATGATAAAATGAGATTCAATACAAGCAGGGGTGGACCTACCTTAAACTTTGGGGGCGTCCTTGGCAACCCAAAAATTTTTAAAGACCATGCAAAAATATAATTTTCTATGCTATGGTCTTGACAAATGATGACTTTTTCACACCCCTAAATGTAACTTTCTAAATCCCCCAAGCTCATTCTCGGCAGACTTGGAGGAGGAATGCTTCCTCCTCCTCCCCCCGCCCCCCTCTTTTTTCTCTATTTCCTTTTTCTCCCCTCTCCCACCCTTTCTAGCCTACTCAGAGGCTAAAATCATCTCTTTGGAGACCCTATCTGCCTCCTCGAAGGCCTTATCTTTGTCCAAACATTGCAACGGTCCATCCTCCACCTCAAAACCTTCGACCATCACCATCTTCAGTTGCTCCAAGTTTGGGTTTAGTTTTTTTCTTGAAATCTTTGGATATGTTTTTTTTTTCAAAATCTTATTCTTTTGATTTCAAGAAGTCTTGGATGCACACAAGCCACTCCACAGGGTTCCTGGCTGTCTCTGCCTACGCCTGCCACTAGCGATCCGCCCATCCGACCTCCACGCGCCAATGCGTGTCCCCCACGTGCCGGCATGTGAGGCCTCTTTCTTGCCGCTCCACCTCCACCCACCTCCTACGCCAATCTTTTGGTTCCCTCTCCAGTTCGTGGGCCCGAGCGCCTCTGACTTCTCCACCGTTGTTGGTTTTTGGACATTTTACTTTGCTTTTTAGCTTGCTTTTATGTTCTGTAACGCTGTTGTGTTACTATTCTGTAACTTGTTTGTTTTGTTTTCTGTTAACCCCGATCCGATTAGGTTTCAGACTCCTCATAAGTATTGTGGATTTTTTTTTCCCTTTCTTTTCGGAAACCTTTTGTCCACTATTATCGTGCATCTAAATTTCCATAGCTTTTGTGAAAGTCTGTTTAGATGCTTCTATGGAGTATTCGAACTCCTGACGGTTTTGTCCATCAGATTGCGCCGCGACAAGGGTTTTCTCGGACTGCATTCGCAGATGCCTTGCATCTGCACCTTCTTTGAGGAGTTTATAGTTTGGTTGGATTGGGTTAATCTGTCTAAGCTGCTTAGCTTAATGTGTCTGTCCTAACTTTCTTATATTTTAATGAAATTCGGTTTGACACCAAAAAAAAAAAAAATGTAACTTTCTAAAGAAATAATAATAGACGAATTTTATTCCATGAAAGACCGTCATCGAGTATCATTCGAAGGAGATACCAAATTATAATTATTATTATTTTATTTTATTTTTTTATAAAAATTCTCAATAGCAAATTAGGAAAACTTTTATATTCGAAAAGAAAGTTCTTTTTAAACATCACTTTATAGGTATGTAACTTTTATATACAGTTATAACTTATTACTTAATATGAAATTAAGTTTAAGACTTGTCAGTTTTTATTTTACATAAACGAGAACACACACATTGAAAGATTATATCTATGTATTTATCTATTTGCATAGATTCGGACCCGTAATGCAAAAAATCTGGTTCCACTCCTGAATATAAGCCTTTTTATAGCTTACCAATTCTAATCCTAGAAAATCTTTAAAAGCGCATATAAAACAAATCCTAAAATTCTCTATGAAAATCCAAGAATATAAAAGTGCAAAAGTTAATTAGAAAACCAAAAAAATAAAAAAGTCCAAATGTTATTATTAGACCCTGAAAAATAATACACAGAAAAGGAAAAAGAAAATATTCCTAGCCATCATTTATATAACTTTTCCTGCATCAGTCAATGGATTTGGACACAACTTTTGCTACACCGGTGATTTATCAAGAAACATTTATAGATTCTTTTTAATTGAAGAAAAATATGTTAATTCCTAGAGTCGTTGGGAATTATTTATTTTTGAATGATTTGGATTGTAGCAGAAATACTAACCAAAATGATGGGCCTTGATGTTGTTGGTTGTGATTAGGAACTCAAGTGTACCACTTTGTTGAAGGCGTGGAAGGACTTGCTATTTGATGCACTCATCTCTTTCTCCCTCTCATGGATGATATTCTCCAGGATCTTGTCAATCTTCCAATGAATCTTCTATAGTTTTGCTTTCAACCTGCTAATAAAATGAACACATTTATGTGAAGGGAAGAAATCAGCTAACTGATCAAAGCGTCCTGACAAGGATATAAATTTCTTGGTCAATGATAGAAATTCATCTTGGTCTTTGCATTTGCTACCGAATGCTGCTCTACATACAATAATAGTACTTGTCAAAGTGAAAATACGTTCACTGAAATTGATTAGAGATCCTGAATGGTTTGATGTCGCCTTACATTTTTTTAAAACCTCATGTATGCATGGTTTGATTAATGCTACTAATATTGCCTTGATTCCTAAGTGTAAAAACCCGAACAATGTTGCTGAATTTAGGCCTATAAGCCTTTGTAACGTGTTGTATAAGATTATCTCGAAAGTAATGGCTAATAGGCTTAAAGTAATTATGCCTTTAATCATATCCCCGAATCAGAGTGCTTTCCTTTCAGGGCGGTTAATCACTGACAACATTATAGCAGCTTACGAAACTATGCATACAATGCACACTAGAATGTGGAGTAAGGTGGGTTTCATGGGGATAAAACTTGATTTGAGCAAGGCATATGACCGGGTGGAGTGGCGGTTCTTGGAAGAGGTAATGGCAAAAATGGGGTTTGACGCAAGTTGGATTAAATTGATCATGGCATGCATTAGCTCAGTCACCTATTCCATTATGGTGAATGGGAAACCAGTGGGCAATATCACACCAACTAGAGGATTGAGGCAGGGTGATCCCCTATCACCCTATATGTTTCTATTGTGTGCCGAGGCCTTGAGTGCAATGCTTTCCCATGCGGAGAGTACGGGAGTCATTACAGGGGTCCCAACGTCAAAGAAAGGGCCGCGACTAAGCCACCTATTCTTTGCGGACGATAGCTTGCTATTTTGCAAGGCTAATTCGGTGGAGTGGAGACGCCTCACTAAGATCTTGGATAAATATGAGAAAGCCTACGGACAGAAATTAAACAAGGATAAGACGTCGATCTTTTTCTCACGCAACACTGCTGAGGCCAAAAGAGAGGAGATTACCCGGTTATCGGGGTTACAAGCAACGGACAGATATGAAAAATATCTGGGGCTCCCAACATTGATAGGGAGATCAAGATCCAAAGCGTTCAAGGGCATCAAGGAAAAAGTGTGGAAACGAATCAATGATTAGAAGGTTAATTTCCTATCACAAGCTGGGAAGGAAATTCTAATAAAGGCAATGGTTCAAGCAATACCAACATACTGTATGAGTGTGTTTTTACTTCCTACTTCATTCTGCAAAGAGTTAAACAGCCTTATGCAACGATTCTGGTGGGGTCACAAGGAAAACACATCCAAGATTCATTGGATGAGTTGGAAGAGAATGGGTGTCTCGAAAGCATAGGGGGGCATGGGATTTAGAGACTTGACAATGTTTAATCTAGCACTTTTGGCGAAACAACTATGGCGAATAATGGAAAATCCTAACTCATTGGTGGCCTGAATTTTGAAAGCAAAATATTTCCCACACACAAAGGTTTTTGAAGCAAAGTTGGGATCGCGGCCCTCCTTAGCGTGGAAAATTTACATTTACAACAATCATTTACACGTAAAAAAAAAAATTCTCTTTCGGTCGCACACATATAAAATATATTTTTTAAAATAAATAAATCATTTGGGGGTTGTTGAGGGTTTTATTTATTTTAAAAGTCATTAACTCCGATTCCGGTCCTTATAATTAGAGTCTTTTTTTAAAAAACTTAGTATTCAAACCTCGCTAGTTATTTAACCTGATTTTTTTTTTTTTAAGTGATGGGTGACTGGTCGTCAGAGCTACTGAAACTGGTCTAAGTTAATCTCTTTGCGCGTGATAGTGATATTTCTAGGGCAGTGATGTATAGTAGCGTGACTAGCGTCCAATATTGGAAAATGCAGTGGTATAAAACATAGAAAATCAGTCCATGCATACGAAGATATTTAGCGTCTTCTGAAGACTTGTTGAATAGTATTCATATCATGTCAAACTGTCAACTACACCATTATGGATCTTTTACTTTTCTTAGACACTCTTCCATCAGCCGCCTTGTCATTAACTCCGATTCCAGTCCTTATAATTAGAGTCTTTTTTTAAAAAACTTATTATTCAAATCTCGCTAGTCATTTAACCTGATTTTTTATTTTTTAAGTGATGGGTGACTGGTCGTCAGAGCTACTGAAACTGGTCTAAGTTAATCTCTTTGCGCGTGATAGTGATATTTCTAGGGCAGTGATGTATAGTAGCGTGACTAGCGTCCAATATTGGAAAATGCAGTGGTATAAAACATAGAAAATCAGTCCATGCATACGTATATAGTTGAATAGTATTCATATCATGTCCAACTGTCAACTACACCATTATGGATCTTTTACTTTTCTTACACACTCTTCCATCAACCGCCTTGAATTTCAGGATAAGGATCCCCTTCACTTGAGAAAGAAAATGAGAATCTCATTTTCTTTAATTTCATACAAACTATTGCGCCGTGATAGTGAAACTGGTCTAGGTTCTTTTTGCGCCGTGATAGTGATATTTCTAGGGCAGTGATGTATAGTAGCGTGACTAGCTTCCAATATTGGAAAATGCAGTGGTATAAAACATAGAAATCAGTCCATGCATACGTATATAGTTGAATAGTATTCATATCATGTCAAACTGTCAACTACACCATTATGGATCTTTTACTTTTCTTACACACTCTTCCATCAGCCGCCTTGAATTTCAAGTCCTTCCAAAAAAGCGCGTGTCCTTTCTTTCATTAAAAATGGGGAGTTAAGCCTTGTTTGGGAAGCAAGATTTTTCAACTCAAACTCAAATTTTTTCAAAATTTATGTTTGGCAATTTTTTAAACTCAATTCAACTCAACTCAAAAATTTTTAACTTAACTAAAAAACTTTCAACTCAATTAATAGAAATTATAAATAAAATTGAAACAAAAATAAATAAATTTAGGGTGGTCGAAACACCCCAGGTGGTAACTAGACCATTCCTAAGAATTTGAAGGTGACCGATCCATCCCTCAGGAGTAGATCGGCCTCCCTTGAAGGCCAAAGCTAATGGGGGATGGCTCCACTCTGTCTAATTTGGGGGTGGCAAACCACCCCCAAGTAACGGCTAAGGGTGGCTGAACCACCCCCATCAACTTCGGGGGTGGTCAATCCACGCGCTAGGGTTGAATCGAGTCATCGACCATGCCCAAGTAGTCATTGGGAGTGGCTCAACCACCCCCAAGCAGTTTTTGGGATGGCTGAGCCACCCCAAAATCGCTATTTGGGGTGGCTCGACCACCCCCATTAGTTTCAGGAGTGGCCGATCCACCCCCTAGTAGTGACTCAACCACCTTTAGACACCTAGGGGTGACTGATCCACCCCTCGGTGGTAGTTTGGCTACCCCTAGGGGTGGTTCAAAATTTTCCTTAATTTTTTTTTTTAAAAAAAATTAAATTTGTTTTTTTTTTAATATTTTAATATATATTTTTAATTATATATAATTTTATAATTTTTACTTAATTTATTAATTACTATTCAAACTTAATCTCAACTCTTTTTTTTCCTTGATATTCACACTAAAAAAAACTCAAAAATGAATTGAGTTCAAAACCAAAAAATGGCATTCCCAAACAAGTAAATCTTTTCAAATATGTATGCATCGGGCAAAGTTGAGAGAAATAAAACAATACGCAAAGCCCTATTTCTCAGCACGCGGACACGTGTTTGGATTAGAGACTTCAGTAAAAGACACTTTCTATGATCATGTCCAAATCCTTTGGTTTCATCCTGGATATATGGGAAAGAGACTCCCCACCAAACGGTTGGCGCATAAAATGCCTATTTTATAGTTCTTGATACATTTTTGACACCTAAGTTAAACTCATCTTAAATAATAGGATTGAAAACACAGAATTATTTTACAGTCACTTCTTCTTCAGACGTTCTCAAAACAATAGCCCTTTTTTTTTTCATCGCCAGCCAAACCCAACCGAAAAACGTAGCCCCTTACCCAACAGGAAACGCAATCGGAAAACGCAAAATCAGATTTTAATGCCTAAAAAATATATTCTAATGCCTCAAAATTTATTTTTTGATTCAAAATTAAATCTTAGAGGGAAATGTTAAGTTGTTAATCCTTTAGGCCTTTAGGGATTTTATCAGCTTAAATGGATCCACAAAATCTCCTTTTCTCTATTAAATGACAAGGATAAGGAAGAAGAAGGAAGAAGAAGAAATGGGAGAGAAGAAGAAATGGAAGGAAGAATAAAGAAATAAGGAAAAATCTAGTGTTTTACGCTATAAGATAGTTTTATGCATTTTTTGTGCTTTAAGAGTCAACCCAAACAATTTTGTAATTATAAATGATTAAACCATTTAACTTGTGATGTCAAAAAAAATATTGTAAATCTAAATGATGGCAAAATAACCACTGAAAAAACTGATTGTTGGGATTGTTGATTAGAAGCCACTCAAAGAACTCAAACCATTTAACTTTTCCTTTCACATATTCAATGAGAGTCCCAAATCAAATTACGTTGTTGATTAGAAGTGAATTAGAATATAGAGTGAAACTAAATGAATTTGGTATTTTAGGTTTTTTTATGCTGAAAGAGGGGGCAAAGTTAAAAATAAATAAATAAATAAAAATTAAAAGGGGACACAAGTAAATTTTTTTTTGGGGGGGTGGGAAACTAAAAAATAATAATTAAAAGGGACACAAATATTATTTTGGGGATAAAACTAAAAAAAAAATTAAAAAAAGGCACAAATGATACTTTGGGGGACAAATATATCATTTTTGGAGGAATAAATTTATAAAATTAGTATATTTAAAGGAAATTTATGAAAAATTGAAAAAATTTAGGGGGACGAATCGCCAACTATGGGTCCGCCCTTGCTTCCAATGGAAAAGGAAATGGAGGAAATTGAGGGATTTTAAAATGGAAATGATCATTTTCTGCTTCGAATTGCCCACGCATTTAACTTTGATTTTGATTGGTATTAATTTCATATATATCCATCAATTTTGCGTATAGCTCCTTACATTTTCTTGGAAGTAGCATAGAATTAGGAGGGTACTATAATTAACCATAGAGTTTCTTTGAACACTAATTTCGAGTAACTAGATTCTAAAGATCTTTCTCATGAATTTTTTTTTTCTTTCCGTTGAAGGCTTGTCATATTATACCACTTGGCCCATTTAAATTCCGTGTTTTCGCACCGTTACACTCTTCTCTCTCCAACTGTTGACAACAAAAGAAAAAAACAATGAAAGAAAGAAAAATACTAACCACTGTTATTCTCACACTCCTAAATGCACATTCTTCAACGTGGTATAGTAAAAATCACTATTGAATACAAAATTCAATAGTCATTCGTCCAAAATCCAATGTTAAATATTATGGAGTGTGAGAGGGATGTGTATAGCATTTATGTAAAATAAACTGTTCTTTTATTAAACAAATCCATAATAAGTTAACTTAGTGATCTCAATGATAAAATGAGATTCAATACAAGCAGGGGTGGACCTACCTTAAACTTTGGGGGCGTCCTTGGCAACCCAAAAAATTTTAAAGACCATGCAAAAACATAATTTTCTATACTATAGTCTTGACAAATGATGACTTTTTCACACCCCTAAATGTAACTTTCTAAAGAAATAATAATGGACGAATTTTATTCCATGAAAGACGGTCATCGAGCATCATTTGAAGGAGATGCTAAATTATTATTATTATTTTTTTATAAAAATAATGTACTTCTCTATAGCAAATTAGAAAAACTTTTGTATTCGAAAATAAAGTTCTTTTTAAACATCATTTTATAGGCATGTAACTTTTATATACAGTAGTTATAACTTATTACTTAGTATGAAATTAAGTTTAAGACTTGTCAGCTTTTATTTTACATAAACGCGCACACACACATTGAAGGATTATATCTATGTATTTATCTATTTGCATAGATTCGGACTGCTAATGCAAAAAATCTGGTTCCGCTCCTGAATACAAGCCTTTTTATAGCTTACGAATTCTAATCCTATGGTTACTAGAAAATCTTTAAAAGCACACATATATATATATATATATATATATATATATATATAAAAAAAAACAAATCCTAAAATTTCTATGAAAATCGAAGAATATAAAAGTGCAAAAGTTAATTAGAAAACCAAAAAAAAAAAAAAAGTCCAAATGTTATTATTAAACCCTGAATAATAATACACAGAAAAGAAAAAAGAAAATCCTAGCCATCATATACATAACTTTTCCTGCATCAGTCAATGGAGTTGGACACAACTTTTGCTACAACGTAACGGTGATTTATTAAGAAACATTTATAGATTCTTTTTAATTAAAGAAAAATATGTTAATTCCCAGAGTCGTTGGGAATTATTTATTTTTGAATGATTTGGATTGTAGCAGAAATACTAACCAAAATGATGGCCTTGATGTTGTTGGTTGTGATTGGGAACTCAAGTGTACCACTTTGTTGAAGGCGTAGAAGGACGTCAACTAAATCTTCCTGCTCTATTTCAGACTTGCTATTGGATGCACTCATCTTTTTCTCCCTATGCTCATAGTCATGGATGATATTCTCCAGGATCTTGTCGATCTTCCTATGAATCTTCTCTTGTTTTGCTTTCAACCTGCTAATAAAATGAACACATTTATGTGAAGGGAAGAAATCAGCTAACTGATCAAAGCGTCCTGACAAGGATATAAATTCCTTGGTCAATGATAGAAATTCATCTTGGTCTTTGCATTTGCTACCGAATGCTGCTCTACATACAATGGTACTTGACACAGTGAAAATACGTTCATTGAAATTGATTAGAGATCCTGAAGATGAGTGGATGGAGTCAATGAGATTATGAACGTCTTCTTCTCTAAGAGTAGAGAATGATCTGGACCCTCTTGGCACTAAAGATTTCCAAAACGAAAACTTTTCTCATTTGCCTCCAGAAATTCCCATATGGAGAAAAGGCAATGTCTGAGCCCCCATAGAACATAATTCCAGGGAGAAGAAAATCTGGCCTCGACGCAAAGGCAAGGTCATGTGTCTTCATGAACTCTTTGGCCATCCTCCCCCCCACCCCACCCTACCCTACCCCCAATTTGTAAAATCCAAACTACTATTAGGTTGTGTTGGGTAGTTTTTAGCCTCTCTTGACCTCAAAAGTTAGCTCAAGAGGTAAGATTTTACCTCATACTTATAAAGTGACCACCAATCTCTTTTACAACCGATGTGGGATAACCCAACAGGTTGTGCATAACTGAGTTGGGTCCATCCAACCAACAAAAAGCATTCATTATTTGGACCAATATGAACTAGAGTTTTTTCTCTGTTGAACCCGAAAAAAGAAAATAATAAAAAAAGAAAAAAATCATCGTGTTTTTAAATCACAAATTTTAAAATCATCATTTTTAGATTACACTTTTTAGAATCGCAAAATTCAAATGGATCCTAATTCACTTGGATAACTAGAATGTAACCCAAACAGCCCATAATCAAAAGATTGACTTTTTGGTGCAAAGATATTTAGTATATTGGACCACCAGGATGAATTATTGCGTCCCTAGCTAAACAATTAGAACACGACAGAAAATTTGATCATCAATTTGATTATTCTAAAGACTAGCAGATTGAAAGAGAGTACTGTGTCTCATTCGTTATAATGGGGGTGTTTGTTAAACAACACCCCACCACACCGTACTGTTCATGGACCACGGCACTGTTCATGGATAAAAAAAAGAAAAGAAAATAATAATAATAATAATTGGTATGAAAAAATGAAAAAGTGGTATTGAGAAGTAAAAAATTTTGTTTTATAATGATTTTTTTTTATTTAAATAGTAATAAAAAGTAAATAATTGGATATAAAAAGTGAGTGATTTGATATAAAAGTAAGAATATTTTTTTGGGAAAAAAATGAAGTAAATAGTGTGGTGGATGTAGGGGAATGTGAGGGGGTTTAACATTT
>NC_081542.1:50074881-50097116 GCF_901000735.1 Corylus avellana
TTGATGAAGATTGGACAGGCGGGGTCCGGACCGCAATTCTCCGGGTCCGGACCTCATTTCCAGAAACTAAAATCTTGCTCCGCGAAGCCGTGTCCGGACCGCCCATTAACATGTCCGGACACCCCGTAAGTTTTTGGAGTCGGCATAGCGTTTTTTCATATTGGTTTTAGTGAAATATTTTGTGGGAAAAAGTGAAAAAATATATTTTATATGGAAAAATGTAAAAAATTAGTTTTGTAGTGATTTTTTTATTTAAATAATAATAATAAAAAAAAAATTAATATGATATAAAAAATAGAGATGTTAAAATTAATTTTGAAGTAAATTTCTTTTTTTTTTTTGGATTGAGGCCGGCCTGGTGGAGTAGCAGTCCAGACCATTGACAAACAGGGCCACTGAAACTTGTCTAAGTTGTCTTTGTGCGTGATAGTGATATTTCTAGGACAGTGATGTATAGTAGCGTACATATTGGAAAATGCAGTGGAGTAAAACGGAGAAAATCAGTCCATGCATACGAAGATATTTGACGGCTTCTGAAGACTTGTTGAATAGTATTCATATCGTGACGGTCAAGTACACCATTATGGATCTTTTACTTTTCTTAGAGACTCCCATCAGCCGCCTTGAATTTCAAGTCCTTTCTAAACAGCGCCTGTTCTTTCTTCATTTAAAAATGGGGAGTGGTTAAATCTTTTGAAATACGTATGCATCGGGCAAAGTTGAGAGAAAAAAAAAACAATACGCAGAGCCCTATTTTCTCAGAGCGCGGACACGTGTTTGGATTAGGGACTTCGGTAAAAGAAACTTCCTATGATCATGTCCAAATCCTTTGGATTCATCCTGTATATAGGGGATTTTCCGATAAGAGAGCTTGGTGTATAAAATGCTAATTTTATAGTCTCTAAAACATTTTTGACATCTTAGCTAAACTCATTTTAAATAATAAAATTAAAAACACTGGATTATTTTGCAAACCCTTATTCTTTAGACGTTCTCAAAACAGCAGCCCATTTCTTCTTAATCGCCAGCCAAACCCATCCGAAAAACGCAGCTCGTTTCTTCTTCATTGCCGGCCAAACCCAACTTCAAAATCAGATTTTAATGCCTAAAAAATCGATTATAATGTCTTAAAAATCGATTCTAATGCCTTAAAACTTTTTTTTTTTTTTTAATTCAAAACTAAATCCTTGAGAGAAAGGTTAATCCTTTAGGGATCCACCGGATCTCTCTTTCTCTGTTAAATGACAAGGATAAGGAAGAAGAAAAAATGGGAGAGGAATTATCGGCAGAAAGGAAGAAATGGGAGAGAATAAGAAAGAAATAAGGAAAAATTTAGTGTTTTAGGCTGTAGGATAATTTTGTGCATTTTTTGTACTTTAAGTAATGTGTCAATCTCCTATTGAGAGCTATAAAAGACCATTTTTATGCCATGACTACATGGAAGTTAAATTCTTCTAATAATGCCTAAACTAAATAATATTCATAAGCACATGCATGACATCATCCTTCCTGCATATCCCAAAAGGGAGGGATATATTCAAACAACTCCCTTTTTTTTCTACATTTTTTTTTTTTTTTCTTTTCTAGAAAACAACTCCCTTTGAAATCAATTGAACTACGTACCACCAAACCTTTATGATATAAAACTCCGAACCAAGACAATATGCAAGAGCTCTTCGAATCTTATATAATTAATTCATTTGGATAACTAGAATGTAACGCAAACAGCCCATCGGCAAAAGATTGACTTTTTGGTGCAAAGATATTGGACCACCAGGATGAATTATTGCGTCCCTAGCTAGCTAAACAATTAGAACACGACAGAAAATTTCATCATCAATTTGATTATTCTAAAGACTAGCAGATCAAATAAGACTAAAGTTTTGGACGGAATTTTAATGGACTCTCTTATCATTATAGATTTATTTATATATATATATATATATATATATATATATATATATTGGTTTTAAATTTAGAAGTGCCAAATTTAAAAATTTGTTTTAAAAAATATATTAAAAAAAAAAGGGCACGGTTTTCATTCTCAATTACAGTGGAAACCAGCCACATGCTTATTCTTGGGATGATTTTCCTCAACTTAATTAAGGAAATATTGGCTGCGGTAAGAATGATGGAAAATGTTTTTCTCCGAATGGATCAACCCCAGAAATTGCTTCGGTATCCATTGGTTGCGAACGGGATCGGAATTCATATTAAAGAAGAAAGCCAGTAAGACGTCCCATGGTATATATGTTTATGCATTCTTCTGAGTGTTTTATCTGTGTTTTCGTTGCACTTCAGGAATCCACGTACCTAGATTCAATTCTTTTTGCATTTTTCTTTGTTGGTTCTATTTATTCTAATCAAGGAAATTCCCACCATTTGGGATGATCTATCACTGTTCATGTGACAGAGACACCAAGACTTGTTACAAATTCGATTTACCAGTATGATTGCATTAGTGGTGCTTAGTTCCTCTAAAGCTATAAACCAGGACAGTTTGTTAACCCAATTTTGCGTTAGCATTAATTGTAATAAAAATGCAACTGAAATTATGGTGGTTTTATGTATGCAATCTTCTTCATCATGTCAAAAAGCCATGATGAAGAACCTGCAACTGCAAGCAAGCGATTAAAGAAGAGTAACCATGCTGACAAGCACTCATTCACACTTAAGCATGGATCACTGTTGGTAATGAGGGGCAAAACTCAACGGGATTGGATCCACTCAGTGCGTTCTTTGATGAGTCCAACTAAAAGAGAATTGTTTTTCATTGGGCTTTAGTCCGTTCGATTCTATTTCCAAACCCTTTGATTCTACAAGATGTGGCATGAAGATCAGTTTGCTATTTTACTGCAGAGTATCCGGGAGTTGTCATCTGCACCAAAACAAAAGGATAAGCATGTACCTTATGGTCACATGGTATTTCCATTGTTTGATGGAGAGGAACCATTGAATTGGTGTTACACGGCTGAGCAGTTTTTTGAGCATTACTCTACACCAGATCAACGAAGGCTGAAAATTGCTTCATTAATTTTACATGGAGGGTACAGCTCTAATTTGGCTCCAAGAATTACCTAAGTTAATTTTTTTTTCTTCTTGGGATGATTTTGCTAGAGCTTTAAAAGAAAGATTTTCACAAGATTCACAGCAACAACAAATAGACGAAATTATATTGTTAGATGATGATTCAAAGGCAGAGGAGTCAATAGGTGGAAATTCAGAAGGTACAAATGACCAGATGAACAATTTTGGGATGTCTGCTTTGGAATTGGATAACACTGACAAGTTGGAACAAGAAGAAGAAGAGGAAAAGGAGTTAAGCCTCTTAGAATCTATCAAAGTGAAGGTAATCCCAAATTCAATTTGTAGCACCAATTTCTTGAGAGAATTCCGCGCCTGTATAGTACCACCAAATTTTTGAAGAAATTTCAACATAATGATAAGACTTATCCTGATGAAGATTACGTGTTTGACAAAATGCTGGAGTCGAAAATAGTGCTAATGATGGATATGTTTTGGGATTATGAGTGGTGGGTGTTTAAGACAAGTTGGAAGCAAAAGACTGCACAGCAGGGTACGAGTGATTTTTGGAGTTCGTTTGTGTTTCAATACTCAAAGGAGGATGATATGTGTTAGAATATATGGAATATATTCCATAATTATGCTAAATTGAAATATTTTTTATTTATGGGTTGATTGTAATTATATATTGGGATTGTAATCAAATCAAGGGGATTTGATTACCAAACTTGTATTTAAACATTGCCCTATAAATAGGGACATTTGTATTGTAGACAAATCAAGTTAATGAGCACAATGTAGCTCTTAGGGGTATTCCGAGTAGTGGATGTAGGTGTCTAACACCGAACCACCCGTAAGTTCTTTGTGTTCTTTCTATCTCTTGCTTCCGCTCAATATTTCCGCATCATTATTATTTCAACATGGTATTAGAGCCACTTTCTTGTGGACTCTAATTATTTCTCTTCTTTTTATTGTTCAATTTAATTGTCATCATATTTATTTTTCTTGAGAAAAAAGGTGCTGCCAACGTTGTCCACTATGCCTTGCTTCATTGCCGAGGTCAGCAACTTTCAAAAAAAAAAAAAAAAACCATTGGCTCTCACGCACGCTGAGCAGTTCTTCAGCCCATACACGAAACTACTCGGTTCAGCGCAAGCAGTCCAATCCAGACGGATCTCCCATGGCGCCACTGTCCGCAGTTGTCCATCGACGAGTCAGCGGTGCATCCACCGCCTTCTGCGACCGTCGTACTCCAATCCAGCGCCATCTCTGCCGCAACACAGGTTTCTGCGCAGTTCAGCCGGCCTTCTTCAAACACCTATATTAGATGGCAATAGCTTCTGTCTCCGAGCAGATCCAGCCACCGCAACCAGCCACTTCGAGAGCAACCCCGACCTTTTCAATCTTGTTGTTCCATCTCTTTCGACCACAGACACCTACGACAACAGTCAATTTCTCCAGCTATTCAGCCGCCGTCCATAGCTTGCCGCCACGAATCATCTCCCTACAACCAGTGCTTCCACCATTGCCGGCCATAGTCTTCGGCTTCCGCAAAATATGCAGAGGAAGAAAGAAGGGGACAGACAGGCGTGGAGAAATTGGTGAAAAGAGATAGAAAGAACACAAAGAACTTACGGGTGGTTTGGTGTTAGACACCTACGTCCACCACTCGGAATACCCCTAAGGGCTACATTGTGCTCATTAACTTGATTTGTCTACAATATAAAGGTTCCTATTTATAGGGCAATGTCTAAATACAAGTTTGGTAATCAATTCTCCTTAATTTGATTACAATCCCGATATATGATTACAATCAACCCATAAATAGAAAATATTTCAATATCAGCATAATTATAGAATATATAAAAAATATAATATATTTTTCATATATTCTAACAGCCTTTGCCCGCTGTTGGCCCCTTTTGGATTTTGGCCCGTTGTCGGCCCCTTTTGAATTTTGGCCCGTTGTCGACCCCTTTTGAAGTTTGGCACGTTGTCAGCCCTAGCCCTTTGTCGGCCTGGCCCGTTGTCGGCCCATTTTGGAGTTTGGCCCGTTGTCAAGCCTTTAGAATCTGCATTCACCAACCACCTGCCGCCGTCGCTGGCCGCTCGCTAGCCTCTATCTCCTCCGGCAGCCGCCACCATCTACGGCTCATTCTCGGCTTCCGCCACCACCGTCATCATTGTTTCGGATTTCAAACTCAAGGTTTCAGAATCACTACAACAAAAATGGGTTTTAGTGACTTGTATAGTATTCATTAATATCTGCTACGTTACCATTTAGTGACGTGGCAATTAATGACACGTTACTAAAATATTTAGTAATGTGTAAAACTCCACATGTCACCATTTGTTGACGTGTCATACATAACACGTTACCAAGTAGTAACGTGTCATAATGACACGTTACCATTTGGTAAAGTGCCATTATGACACGTTACCAAAATGGTAACGTGTCATAATGGCACGTTACTAATTGGTAACGTGCCATTATGACACGTTACCAAATTGGTAACATGCCATTATGACACGTTACCAAATTGGTAACGTGCCAATAAACCGCACATTACAATATGGTATTGGGAACTAGCGCCCAGCTGGTTTCCAATATTTTTTTTTTCCCTCCTTTTTTTTTTTTTTCTTTTTCCTCCTATTTTTTTTCTACCTCCCCCAAAGACAGGCTTCAAAGAAGAGGAAATTTCCTTTTTTCCTCTCCAGCAACTCCTTTCTCTTCTCACAAGCAACTCCTTTTTTCCTTTTTTCCTCTCTCCGGCAACTCCTTCCGGCAGGTTCGGCATTTCTCCATCCATCTCCTCAAGTATATATTCCTCATTATATATATATATATAGCTTGTGTTTTGCATTAATATATAGGGGTTTAATATATATATAGCTTGTCTTTCTATTGTTAGAAAAATGGCTAGGTTGAAACAAGCCAAAGAAGAGGCTGAAAAGGAGATAGCTGAATGTCGGGCCAAAATGGAGCTCGAGCTCCAGATCTGCAGATGTTTGTATATGTTGTTGAAACTGATTCAAGGCATTTTGATTTCTATGATATTATTTGATGGTTTATTCAATCTAATTTCATGATATTATTTGAAAAAAAAAAAAAAAAATCAGATTCCATGATATCAACTGTGCTGGGTTTGGATATTTGAAAATCAAATTCAATAATATTATTTGAAAAAAAAAATTCCGGAAAAAAAAATTTGAAAAAAAAAATTTCAAATTTTTGTCCGGAATTTTTTTTTTAATAATTTTTTAAACTTTAGTAACGTGTCAATTTTGACACGTAATACGTGCAATACTCCGAATTTGACACGTTACCAAATGGTGACGTGTCAAAATTGACACGTTACTAAACTTTTTGACACGTTACTAAACTTTTAGTAACGTGTCAGAAATTGACACGTTACTAAATCTTTAGTAGTTACGACCAATTTGGAAACGCCCCAGACACGTTACCAATTACACGTTACTAACCTTTAGTAACGTGTCAACAGCCATGACACGTCACAAATGGTCCGTTACCAAAAAATTGAATTTTTGTAGTGAATATTCTACCTTGAGTTTGAGAGGGGATGTTAGAATATATGGAAAATATATTATATTTTTCATATATTCCATAATTATGCTGATATTGAAATATTCTCTATTTATGGGTTGATTGTAATCATATATTGAGATTGTAATCAAATCAATGGATTTGATTACCAAACTTGTATTTAGATATTGCCCTATAAATAGGGACCTTTGTATTGTAGACAAATCAAGTTAATGAGCACAATGTAGCCTTTACGGGTATTCCGAGTGGTGGACGTAGGTGTCTAACGCCGAACCACCCATAAGTTCTTTGTGTTCTTTCTATCTCTTGCTTCCGCTCAATATTTTCGCATCATCATTATTTCAACAATATGCATGTTATTTTTTTGAAACATCGATGGCGCTGGAAGAAAAGAATGTGGGAAGGAAGGTCTCGACAACAACCAGTGGATATTCAACTGTAATTGGAGTGTGTTGGCTGAAAACAAATCTTGAAGTTCGGATAGGAGGAATCCTTAGGATGGGCATGCTGGAGCGGCACCTGAATCTGCCACTGTTCGACACCTGTGAACAAGACCAAGGTGTTTTGGAAGAGAAAAGGAATGCAACAAGCCATGTAGGAGAAGAGGTGGCAGTTGCATGGAAGGGCTTGGTGGCAGCTGCATGAGATTATACGTGGCATTTATATGACTCAAAGGCTGCCAGCAAAGGAATTGAGCTTGGCTTTTATATGAGGCTACACCAATGATCTGATTTGTTTGAATGGCTGAGAAGCCTTATATGAGGCTACGTCAATGGAGCTTGGCTTTTATTTCAAGCTCACCTTGTGGGCAAGGTGCTTTGAAGGGGTGAGTAGCGTAACAGCCAAGGTGCTTTGAAGTGGTTAATTAGCTATTTAGTTAGGTTCATTTTGTTATTTCTGTGGTAATTCAGTTGAGTTAATTGGAAGTTAGTTAGAAGTTGTTAGTTGAAGAAGGAAGTATAAATAGGGTCTTTGAAGATGTAATCAATAGCTTTTGGTAGTCAATTGTTCATTTGTGAACTTTGGAGGTTTAAACATCCCCGAAATGCTTAGTTTGTAGGAGACTAGCCATCTCGAATTGCCCTTTTCAATAAGAAGTAGTAGTTTACTGCGGCAATTTGACAATAAAAGTTCAAACTTTTCTTTTGAATGTCAAACCAACAATCCCAGAAATGAATCCTTAATAACTATTAACTTTTTTTAATTTTTTAACGCTTTGTTTAATAACACTACTTTTTCTTCAAAACAAAAACATTAATAATCATCCAAAACACACAAAACAGAACTATTTCCATATAACTCACATACATCATAATACTTTTTTCAAACAAAAAACTCAATCTAATTAACAATCGAAGCTATATATATATATATATATATATATATATATATCCCCATGTATATATATAGGATGGAAGAAATGGAAGGAAAAAGAAAAAAATCAAGGAAAAATTTAGTGTTTCAGGCTGTAGCATTATTTTGTGCATTTTTTGTGCTTTAAGTGATATATCAATCTCCTATTGGGGGCTGCAAAAGACCACTTTTATGTCATGACTGCATTGAAGTTAAATTCTTCCAATAATGCCTACACTAAATAATATTCATGAGCACATGCATGACATCATCCTTTATGATATAAAACTCCGAACCATGACAATATGCAAGAGCTTTTCCAATCTTATATAATTAATTCATTTGGATAACTAGAATGTAACCCAAACAGCCCATCGACAAAAGATTGACTTTTTGGTGCAAAGATATTTAGTATATATATTGGACCACCAGGATGAATTATTGCGTCCCTAGCTAAACAATTAGAACACGACAGAAAATTTGATCATCAATTTGATTGTTCTAAAGACTAGCAGATCAAAAAAGAGTACTGTGTCTCATTCCTTATAATGACAAGGCATAATTTCATAATTTATTTTGAGTAGGAAAAATAATTATTCCAGAACCATTTGGGGAAACTATCATTAATTTTACCGAGTTTAATTTAAGAATAGTTTTTGGTTTTTGAGAAGTAAACAAAATTTTACAACATTTAATCAAACACTTCCATACGCTTTGTTTGATAAAACTTAAAAAATAAAAACATTAATAAACAACCAAAAATATAAAACATTTAAAATTACATTCATCTTTATGTTACATTATAATACTTAAAAAAATAAAAAGCCCTAAAAAGCATTAAGAAAAACGAAAATAATTTCGAGACCATCTTCTCAAATAATTTTTAGGTTCAAAGCTACTTTAACAATAATGCCTAAAAGGGCAAGTGATGGACTATAAGGAGTAGCTAGGAAACAAATACAAGTTGTTTTTCCTTTTGACATATAATCATGAGTAGATGATTTCCACACATCAATAACAAAATATAATATAATGAAAGACTACTCTTTTTCCTTCCCGACAAAAGATGTTGAGTGTATGAATACTAAATCTAACCCAGAATGACAAAACAACTCCAGATTATATAGATACTGCTAATACATGATCCAAGGGGCAGAAAAATTCAACTGAATACTTGTTCCAAAAAAAAAAAAAAAAAGGATATGCATGGAGAAGAAGGATATGCTCCCTATATATATTTTTCCTAATTAGAGATTACATAATTATTTAATGGAAAAATACTTTATTCTTGCCAACTAAGCATACTTCTCACCAAAATAGACTGTCTTTATTCTTCTTGCTAAATGAGCTGGTTAATATCTGATCATGCCTTAAAGGGCAAGTGAAGGACTAAAAGAAGTGGGAATCAAATGCAAGTGGTTTTTCCTTGCGACAACACCACCAAAGGTTTCAGTCATGTCTAGATCCTCTGGTTTCATCTTGTCTGGGAGTTCCCAATCAAACCAGTATAATAGTTGAGCAAGAGGAAGTTCAACATTGGCTATACCAAATAAAATTCCTGGGCACATCCTCCTTCCTGCCCCAAAAGGGATAAATTCAAAGTTAGTCCCTTTATAGTCAATTGAACTACTCTCAAATCTCTCTGGTATAAAACTCTCTGCATCATGCCAGTATGCAGGATCTCTTCCAATGGCCCATGCATTTACGAAGACTTGGGTTTTGACAGGTATCTCATATCCATCAATTTCACATGCCTCTCTACATTCTCTTGGCATTAACAAAGGAGCAGGAGGGTGTAACCTCAGAGTTTCTTTGATCACCGACTTCAAGTAACTTAGATTCTGAAAGTCTTTCTCCTGGATTTGTATCTTCCCTTTGAAGGCTTGTCTTATCTCAGCTTGTACCTTCTCCAGCACTCTAGGGTTTCTCATTATTTCTGACATAGCCCACACTACGGCGGTTGATGAAGTATCAGTTCCACCTGTAAATATGTCCTGGAAAAAAAAATTTAGAATAATGGTTAAATAATTATTTTGGTAAATTTTTATAAGCTAATTCTTTTTGAACATCTAAAATTTAAGTTACATGTTTCATGGTAGGGCTGTTATTGAACAAAGTTACCTGTGAACTCGCTCGGTTCCGGCTTGTGTACGACTCGGTTATTAAATAAGCCATTTGTGGACACGAAATTAGAGTCGATTATTAAATGATACAAACCCATATAAAATTCGACTCACTCACTTAAAGTTTGTGAACATACTCATATAAAGGCTTGACTCGCTTAGTTAATAAAAATAGTTTGTATGGTAATAATCAATATATATTAAGTATAAACGAATATATATTAAGAAACATATAAATATATATGAATTATATACATAAAAATATATTTAAAACAAATAATACACATCCATTGTTATCCGTGTAGTTGTTCACTTTAAATTTTAAATGGTGTCCTTGTTGGCAATCAATCATCCAAGGGTCATATTATACCAAGCTACAACTACGTACCACTCATCTCAACCCCTCATATTTGAGATTCTCAACCATTAGATAACTGACACGTAACACTTATGCTGCATAATAAGGGTTCAAGGCAAGAGTAATACTAGGTACCATCTTTTATCTTCTTAAAATTTTCTTAAAGCGGATGTGGCTTTTAAAACCACCATTAAATTTTAGATGAATTATACTTGAATTTTGATCAAATGGTGATTTTGAAAACCAGATCAACTTTAGAAAAATTTTAAGAAAATAAAATAATTATACCTAACATTATTCCCAAAGCAAGCTTCATACTTTCTCGCACGGCTAACATTATCTTTTTATCTTTTCTTAAGAAAATCTAGAAGGCCACTCTTAGTACGTACACCATGTGGACAAAATCTGATATGAGGGAGACCACTTCGGGAGATGGAATGGAAAGAAGACTTGCCCAAAGTTATCTCTCTTTCTTACTTTCTGATTAGCTGAGTCGAGCGGAGTGCTTGATAATTAGGTACTCGGCTCGGCTAATGGACAAGTTCAAGCTCGCACAAGTCTTTTTCTTTGGCGAGCCGAGCCAAGTCAGAATTCGTAAGCTCGATCGGCATGTTTATGGCCCAAGATAAAAGAAAGATTCAATACGAGCCACTTTGTAGGTTATATGAATTCTATTCTAATCTACAGCTACTAGAAAAAAAAAAAAAAAAAAAAAAAACTCTAGCCGGCCATCACATAAATTTTCCTGCATCAGTTAATGGATTAGGATACCATTTTGGGATTGTGGTGATTTATCAAGAAACAGTTATAGCAGAAATTGAAGAAAAATACGATGATGAAAACAGAAGGGATTGATGATCCCAAGGATTAATCGTAGCAGCAGAAATACTCACAAAAATGACGCCCTTGATGTTGTTGGTCGTGATTGGCAACTCCAGTTTATCACTCTGCTGAAGGCCTAAAAGGACGTCAACAAGATCTTCCGTCTTTGCTGATGAAGTACTCATCCGGTTCTCCCTGTGCTCACGGATGATGTTCTCTAGGATCTTGTCCATCTTCGCATGAATCTTCTGTAGCTTAGATTTCGTCCGACTAATCAAATGAACAAATTTATGTGAAGGGTACAAATCAGCCAACTCAAAGCCTCCTGCGTAGGCTACTGTTTTCTTGGTCAATGATAGAAATTCATCTTGGTCTTCGCATTTACTGCCGAATGCTGCTCTACATAAAACAGTTGTGGTGGAATTGAAAATGCGTTCACTGAAGTCGATTACAGATCCTGAAGATGAGTGGATGGAGTCAATGAGATTGTGAACCTCTTCTTCTCTAATAGAAGAGAAGGACTGGACCCTCTTGGCACTTAAGAGTTCCAAAACGCAAACTTTTCTCATCTGTCTCCAGAACTCTCCATATGGAGAAAAGGCAATGTCAGTGCCACCATTGCTTATAATTTTAGGGGCAAGAAGTAGTGGCCTTTGCACAAAGGCAAGGTCATGGGTTTTCATGAGCTCGCTGGCCATCTTGGGGGATGACACAAAAAGCGTAGAAACTTCACCCAATTTTAGGTGCATGAGGGGTCCATGCTTCAAGGCTAGATCTCTTAAAGCATGGTGTGGTAGTGACTTACCTACCAAGTTGTGCAAGTTTCCTATAATAGGTAACTTCCATGGCCCTGGAGGCAATTTCTCAACTTTGGATCTTTTCCATAACTTTAACAGCCAGGCCAAAGAGAGGAGAAGAAGGAAAGTGGTGATAGCTAAGGAATATTGGAGCGCCATCAAAGAATGGATAGAAACAAGTGACTGTTCCACAAATTTAAGTTGCAAATTTATAGGGGTGAAACATTTGACTTTTCGTACCACTTCACCTGCCATTGAAATGAGTTATGCACCACGAAAAAAAAAAAACAAGAAAAAAGGGGACATTTGGATAATGATAGAGATGTTTTTAGAATAGTAATATGATAGAGAAAACATCTCTATCATAGTAATATTATTTATGTTCAAATGATATCATTTGTAGAATATTATTTACACGTTTGACTTTCACGCGTAAATAATGACATATAAACAGTAAAATGTCTCTAAATTTAAAAATTATTGACACCTAAAATTTACATATACAACAATCATTTACACGTAAAAATTATAAAAAAAAATTTCTTTCGATTGCACACATATAAAATATATTTATAAAATAAATAAATCGTTTGGGGGTGGTTGAGGGTTTGCTGTCATCCTACGTGATTTATTTATTTTAAAAGTCATTAACTCGAATTCCGGTCCTTATAATTAGCGTCTTTTTTAAAAAACTTATCATTCAAACCTCGCTAGTCATTTAACCCGATTTTTTTTTTTTTTAAGTGATGGGTGACTGGTCAGAGGCTCAGAGCTACTGAAACTGGTCTAGGTTCTCTTTGCGCCGTGATAGTGATATTTCTAGGGCAGTGATGTATAGTAGCGTGACTAGCGTCCTGGAAAATGCAGTGGTAAAACATAGAAAATCAGTCCATGCATACGTATATAGTTGAATAGTATTCATATCATGTCAAACTGTCAACTACACCATTATGGATCTTTTACTTTTCTTATACACTCTTCCATCAGCCGCCTTGAATTTCAGGATAAGGATCCCTCCACTTGAGAAAGAAAATGAGAATCTCATTTTCTCTAATCTCATCCTTTAGATGGATCTCAAGGTTCAAAATATTTTAATCTCAAAACTCAAACACAAACACAATCATATAGAATTTTATATCAAATTTAAATTAAAAACTTAATTAATTTAAAAAAAAAATTGAAAAAAGAAAAATAAAGGGTGGCTCTGCCCAAGTGTGTGCGCGCCCACCAGTAATTAGCGTCTTTTTTAAAAAACTTATCATTCAAACCTCGCTAGTCATTTAACCCGATTTTTTTTTTTTTTAAGTGATGGGTGACTGGTCAGAGGCTCAGAGCTACTGAACCTGGTCTAGGTTCTCTTTGCGCCGTGATAGTGATATTTCTAGGGCAGTGATGTATAGTAGCGTGACTAGCGTCCAATATTGGAAAATGCAGTGGTAAAACATAGAAAATCAGTCTATGCATACGTATATAGTTGAATAGTATTCATTTCATGTCAAACTGTCAACTACACCATTATGGATCTTTCACTTTTCTTACACACTCTTCCATCAGCCGCCTTGAATTTCAGGATAAGGATCCCTCCACTTGAGAAAGAAAATGAGAATCTCATTTTCTCTAATCTCATCCTTTAGATGGGTCTCAAGGTTCAAAATATTTTAATCTCAAAACTCAAACACAAACACAACCATACAGAATTTTATATCAAATTTAAATTAAAAACTTAATTAATTTAAAAAAAAAAATTGAAAAAAGAAAAATAAAGGGTGGCTCTGCCCAAGTGTGTGCGCGCCCACCAGTATATCTGAGGGTGGCGTGCGCCCACCCCATGGCCTAGGGGTGGGTGCGCGTCCACCCCCATGGCCAAGGGGTGGCCTCGTGCCACCCCAGAAGGCCATGGGTGGCCGCGCGGCCACCCATGGCCTTCTAGTGGTGGTCGCGCTCCACCCTGATCTCGCCGGTGGAATGACGGCCAATTTACTTCGCCTTTGGTATTAAGCGTGAAGCTACCCTCGCTGGTGGCGTGATTCTCGCTGGCGCGTTACTTAACCACCCCCAACCACCTATTGGATGGTTTGCTGGCGGCGGCGAGCCGCCCCATGGGGTGGCTTCTCCTCCAATTATTTATTTATTTTTTTAAAAAAAGCAAATAAATAAATGTTTTTATTATTTATAATCAAGTGTGATGGGTTTATTTTTGAGTTTTGTATTTCTAGATGTTTTAGAACCTTAGATGCTTTCGATGGCTAAGATCTCAAAAAATGAGATTCTCCAATTACTCACAATTTGAGGGGATCCTGATCCTGAATTTCAAGTCCTTCCAAAAAAGCACCTGTCCTTTATTCCATTAAAAGCCTTGTTTGGGAACCAAGATTTTCCAACTCAAACTCAAATTTTTTCTAAATTCATGTTTGGCAATTTTTTAAATTCAACTCAACTCAACTCAAAAATTTTCAATTTAACTCAAAAACTTTCAACTCAATTAATAAAAATTATAAATAAAGATTAAAAAAAAATAATAATAAATTTAGGGTGGTCGGAACACCTTAGGTGGTGGCTAGACCACCCCTAAGAATCGGAAGTGATTGATCCACCCCCAGGTGGATTGGCCTCCTAAAGGCAAAGCTAATGGGGTGGCTCACTCGCCTAATTTGGGGTGGCAAACCACCCCCGGGCAACGGGGTGGAAGAACCACCCCCCATCAATTTCGGGTGGTCAATCCATGACTAGGGGTTATCGACCATGCCCAAGTAGTCATTGGGGATGGCTCAACCATCCCCAAGCAGTTTTTGAGGTGGCTCAATCACTGTTGGGGGTGGCTTGACCACCCCCATTAGTTTCGGGGGTAGCTGTTACACCCCCTAGTGGTGACTCAGCCACCTTTAGACACCTGGGGGTGACTGATCCACCCCTCGGTGGTAGTTTGGCTACCCCTAGGGGTGGTTCAAAATTTCTCCTAATTTTTTTTTTTAAAAAAAATAATAATAATTTTGTTTTTTTTTTTAATATTTTTTTAATTATATATAATTTTACAATTTTTACTTAATTTTATCAATTACTATCCAAACATAATCTCAACTCTTTTTTCTCCTCGATATTCACACTAAAAAAAAACTCACTCAAAAATGAATTGAGTTCAAAACCAAAAAATGACATTCTCAAACAAGTAAATCTTTTCAAATATGTATGCATCGAGCAAAGTTGAGAGAAATAAAACAATACGCAAAGCCCTATTTTAACAGCACGCGGACACGTGTTTGGATTAGAGACTTCTGTAAAAGACACTTTCTATGATCATGTCCAAATCCTTTGGTTTCATCAGACTCCCCACCATACGGTTGGTGCATAAAATGCCTATTTTATAGTTCTTAATACATTTTTGACACATAAGCTAAACTCATCTTAAATAATAGGATTGAAAACACATAATTATTTTACAGCCACTTTTTCTTCAGACGTTCTCAAAACAGCAGCCCCTTTCTTTTTCATCGCCTGCCAAACCCAACCGAAAAACGTAGCCCTTTTTTTCTTCATCGCAGGCCAAACCCAACAGGAAACGGAACCGGAAAACGCAAACCCAACCTCAAAATCAGATTTTAATGCCTAAAAAATAGATTCTAATGCCTCAAAATTTATTTTTTGATTCAAAACTAAATCTTAGAGCATTCCCAATGGAGAAGCCATATTTTTATGTAAAATGACTTCTTAAAACTCACTTTTATCTAGTTTAGCTAAGTCATTTTTAAATGTCTCTACATCCGATTAACTATATTTCTATTTATTCTATTAAAATAAGAAAAGTTTTGGGAAAAAGAGAACATGCAGAGAAAAAGTAGGAAAATATTTAGAAAAAAGAGAAAACGGGTGAGTGAAACAATGAAAAATAAAATAGTTCCCTTGAAAAGTGCTACTACATTTAGCTTTTTTTATTTTAACTCTTTCAATCAAATATCTATTTTACATTTTTTTTTTTTGCTAATCCAATGTAAAAGGTTTTTTAAACATTTGAAGAGTCATTTTAGATAAAAGTAACATTTTGCTCTTCCATTGGGAATGCTCTAAGAAGGGAATGTTAACCCTTTAGGCCTTTAGGGATTTTATCAGGCTAAAGGGATCCACAAAATCTCATTTTCTCTGTTAAATGACAAGGATAAAGAAGAAGAAGGAAGAAGAAGAAATGGGAGAGAAGAAGAAATGGAAGAAAGAAGAAATAAATAAAGAAAAATCTAGTGTTTTACGCTGTAGGATAGTTTTATACATTTTTTGTGCTTTAAGTGATGTGTCAATCTCCTATTGGGGGCTACAAAAGACCACTTTTATACCATGACTACATTGAAGTTAAATTCTTCCAATAATGCCTAAGCTAAATAATATTCTGCATGACATCATCCTTATTGGAAATAATTTTGAATGGTGCACAAATTCTCATTGATATAAAATAATTACAATATGAATATTAACAATAAAATAAATAAAATACAAGAGATGAAAATAGAGTATGGAAAGATCTCACAATGCTATAGAATCACGCAAGAGCGTTGTCCTTAAAGGTTGATTCGTGCCTCCCGGAGTGTATAACTCGGTGCGATCAGATCCTTTGACACGCAACCTCCCAGGATTAGACTATAGCGTCTACCTTCGTTAAGGACGCACTTCCAAATAACGAAGAGTAATAGAACAACCCAATTGTCAAAGTTGATGAGGGACTTCAGAATATTATTTTGTAGAAAAACCAATAATAAAGCATATGCCATGAAACAAGTGTTTTGCAACACACTATATGGCCTTAGCCTTAGATAGAAAATAAGTGATTTTTTCTTCTATCTCTCGTATATGTTCTTACCTTCAATGTATTAGTATATCTATATATACAAGTGCTGGAAAGTATGTCATAAAGGAAATCTAATGACCAAACGGTCAAAACGTTAAAAAACTCCCAAGCATAAAACTTGTTATAAAATGCAATAAAACATATTAACTCCAAACGGTTATAAAACGGTAAGGAAATCAATGGGTTAATGACATAACACCAAAAAAAGGGTAAAACATTTGTTAATAATCAAATGGTCAAACTACAATAAAAGTTGTTAAAGACTAACGGTCAAAACTATAAAAATCAATTAAAACTAATTTTTAATTGATTTTGATTAGTATCATAACAATAGTATTTAAACTTATAAGAAGACAAATACTATAAGAGTTTGCAGTATGCAATTCGCATATGAGAGATGAAATCAAATATTTGAGTGGAAAGATTTTGTATTCATTTATCAGAAAAAAAAAATTTAATTTCTTGTGTAGTTGTTGAAAATGAAAATATTTTGATTGTAAGAGTTTTCAATTATTTGAACTCAATTTATTGATTGTCAAATAATCTTTTATTGTTGGGTTACTATTCTTACAATAAAAAGAATTAAGCCTTTTTATGGATTTTTTAGAACTTAGCATTTTTTGTTATGTTGTGCTAAGCTTGGCTGAAAAATATCTATGTAAATTAATAATAATAACTGTGAGTGATTACTCATTTTTGTAATGGAGAAAATACATAGGTATTGCTAATTGTGTGCAGAGAATACCACTTTACAAAAGATTTTGCAGGTAAGCACATAGTAAGAAGAAGAGATGTGGTGCGTGTATTGAGTCGATTGGTTCTCACGACACCTAGTTGGTATGTAGTGACGACAATCTATTTTGGAAGATCTTGGAGTAAAGCTGTTGGTTCCGTTGTGAGTTTTAAACTCTGAGTCATAGGTCTTATTTTTTAAGATATAATATACATTTCATTTATTAAAATGAAAAAAATAAAAAAATAAAAAATTGAAGTTATGATGGTGCTCCTTGATTGAATTAAAGCTGGTGCAAAATTTTATAATTACATGAATTTCGTATGTGATACGCGGTGGCTTTTATTGATTCATCTATTTCGGAAAAGAAATAGTATCTAACATTTATGTTAGCTATGACATGTTAGATTAACATAACCACTTTAAGTTATTTGGTAATTCCTTATATATATCATTCAGCTTTCAAATTTTTCTGACATGATGGTTCAAAATAAAATATATGTGATTATTGAGGTTCATTTGATACATGATAAATTTATCATATCATAAGAATGATATCATTGACATATTTATTAAAATGAGCCAATAATAGTTGATTATTATTTGGTTGGGCTTGATACTTTGCATATTTATTGGGGCTTTAGTTAAAAAGATTTTTTTTAAAAAATTTTGATAAAACTTGAAATATGCAACCCCTATATGTATAATATATAAGGATCATGTTGAAAAATCATAAGTGGTGATTAGTATTTTTAAAACATCTTTAGAACTGTCAATTGACAGAAAAGAAAGAAGAGTAAATGATAGATCATACTTAGAAAAATGGGCTCATAGAAGTTATTTCTTAAAGTTCTTGTGAGCTATTAATGAAATTTTATTTTCTTGTGATTACTTGATTTATTTCATTCAGTATGATAGATTTATACATGTAAATCTTGGCAACACCAAAAAAATGAAAAGAATTGATGAATGATATGATTGTCAAATTTTGGGCTATCCACCAAAGTGTGGGGAGAAGCCTTTATTTTGTTTATCATATTCATAACCATTGTTTGAAATACCTCGAAGTGTGGGGGTATTTGACAAATGTTATGTTACCCAAAACCTAAAATGAGGAAACTTGGTTTTAAAACCTATGATTGTGATTTTATTGGTTTTACATGTAATAGTTTATGCTATAGATTCCCTACTATCAAGAGTGATATTTTAGATTACAATAATATTATTGAATCTAAAAAAGGTTATTATCTTTGAGCATGTGTTCCTTTGAAAAATAAGGAAAAAATTATTTCATGATTTTTTGGTGCTTCTAATAAAATTGTTGATGATGTGTAAGAATTGAGAAGAAGCAAGCGAGCTAGAACGAAAGGAATCTTGGTATGGATTTTATTGCTTATATTGTTGATGATGATCCAATATGTTTTGGTGAAGCAATTAAATCTATTTTTGATGCATTTTATTTATTTTTAATTTAATTGGTTAGAAGCTATAAATAATTGAAATCAATTATGTCTAACCATGCTTGGGAACTCATTGAGTTACCTCCTAAGACCAAATCAATTGGTTATAAATAGGTGGTTAAGAATAAGCTTAAACCGGATGATACAATAGATAAGCACATGGTAGACTTGGTAGCTAAAAGCTACAAGTAAATGTATATGTTGATTATTTGATACTTATTTTCCGGTTACTAAAATTGCATCTATTGGAATGTTATTTGCCATTGTTTATATTTATAAACTTGTTGTACATCAAATGGATGTCAAAGTTATTTTTCTAAATGATGAAAAGATTTATATGGAGCAGCCCGAGAGGCTAGTAATCCCCGGTCAAGAATATAAAGTGTGCAAACTGGTGAAATCCTTGTATGGATTAAAGCAAGCTCTTAAACAATGGCGTTTGACAAGGTGATATTGTTTAATTTATATTTGATTAATGATGCAAGTAAGTGCATAGCAAGTTTTACAATAATGAATGTGTCATTATTTGTTTATATTCATGACTTGCTTATTTTGTGAACTAACATTAATGTTGTGCATGATACTAAAATATTTCTTGCATCTAATTTCGATATGTAAGACATAGGTAAAGCTAATGTCAAATTGGACATTAAAGTTATTAGGGATAATGATTGCATTATTTTATCTCATACATATTATGTTGAAAAGATGCTTAAAAGATTTGAGCACTTTGATTATCCGCCTATGTTTACACCATATAATTCAAAAATATATTTGGTTAAGAATCACGGTGATTGTGTTTTGCAAGAAAAATATGCACAAATCATTAATAGTTTGATGTTTTGACAAACTGTATATGCCTTGATATATATTACATATACTGTTAGTAAATTGAGTAGATATACTCATAATCATGGTATTGAGCATTGAGATGCTATCTCTAAATTGTTGAGAAACTTTAAAGGCACAATTAATTTTGGTTTGTCATATTGTGATTATCCTGTTATATTGAAAGGATATTGTGATGTTAACTGGATTTTTGATTCAGATAAGCAAAGCCTACTAGTGGCTATGTGTTTATTCTGGCTAAAGAATTGCTTCGCAAGGTTTACTATGGAGTCAAAGTTAATTGCCTTGGAGAAGGCAGGAACTGAAGATGAATGGCTAAGAACCTATTGGTTAATTTATTTGTCTTTATAAGCTAACACAGTTCCACCTATGTGTTTATTGTGATTTTCAGGCTGCCAAAACTCGAGCAAATAATTTATAATAAGAAAGTGCACAATATTGTGAGGCAGCTTATTGAGACCGGTATATGTCCATGGACTTTGTGAGGTCATAAAAGAATTCTACAAATTCTTTGACCAAGCCACTAGCAAGAAGGCTAGTGAGAGAAGCATCGATGGGGATAGGACTGATACCCAAATCATGACACTGTGATTGATACCCAACCTCTTTGATTGGAGATCCCATGAATGAGGTTTAATGGGAAACGAAGTCACAAGTGAAATGAGGTATGGTACTGTCAATTTATGTTTATTAACTATCTTGTTGAGAAGATTAGTGATGAGTCCATCCCTATGGTCTAAGACAGTACAAGATGCAGAGTGATTAAGGATGAGCTTAAAGCTCTTAATGGATCCATAGTCCCTACCTGTTGGGATGGGGTGTTCTCTGCACACACTCTTGATGGATACCACCTATATGAGTGTGGATGTGCTATCTCCTATGAGACTTGGGTAGGTCTCTAGAGCGCTCATGAAAGCCATTTTATGGTGTAATAACAAAAGATGCAGAGTAAGTAAGGATGAGTTTAAAACTCTTAATAGTTCCATAGTCTCTACTTGTTGGGATGAGATGTTCTCTGCAAATATTCTTGATGGACACCACCTATGTGAGTGTGGAGGTGGTGCCGCCTCCTATGAGACTTTGGCAAGTCCCTAGAGCACTCATGAAGCCCAGAGGCGCATGGCCTGTATAAGGCGCCAACCCACCATAGAACAACCCAATTTTCTTTATTTGATTTGATTTGACTTTTTGTTTATTTGATTTGATTTAATTTTTTGTTTTTGGAGAAAGTTATGTGGATGATAAGTTTGTTTAACTTGTGGATTTGATTAAAAGAGTTTAACTCTACCACGATTCATTAAGTTCCTACTTATTTATCCTAGATGGGGTTAAAACTTTCGAGTACCACATCGATGCATGCTTTCAATCTCCTTTTATTCTAATGTTTGTAACATGTGGGGGATTGTTGTAATATTTGTTACAAACATTCATTTTTAGTCACTTGAAAATGTTTTATCATTTGATATTATCTTCATGAGTTTTTATGAGAAATAAAAATCATCTTTAACCATTTTGGTTTATAATCGTTTATATTTATTACTTGGTTATGACATATAGTTTTTATGACCGTTTGTATTTTATTACTTGGTTATGAGTTATTAAATAAAAATTAGTTTTAATTGATTTTTATAGTTTTGACCGTTAGTCTTTAACAACTTTTATTGTAGTTTGACCATTTGATTATTAGCAAATGTTTTACCCTTTTTTTTTTATAAGCTACGGTCAAACTATAAAAACTAAATTAAAGTGATTTTATTTTTCCATAAAACTGTTTTATAACTCAAACGGTAATAAATATTAATAATAAACCATAACTAAATAATAAAGATTGTTTGTAAACAATATTAATGTCCAAACCGTTATAAACAAAATTGGTTAAAGCTATTTTTATTTCTTATAAAAACTCATGAAGATAATATCAAATGATAAAACATTTTCAAGTGACTAAAAATGAATGTTTGTAACAAATATTACAACAATCCTTCCTGCATATCCCAAAAGGGTGGAATATATTCAAACAACTCCCTTTGTTTTCTAGATTTTTTTTTTTCTTTTCTTTTCTAGAAAACAACTCCCTTTGAAATCAATTGATCGAACTACTTACCACCAATCTTTTATGATATAAAACTCCGAACCACGACAATATGCAAGAGCTCTTCCAATCGCAGGTTGGGGGTGGGGGGGATTTTTTTTTTTTTTTTGAGGGAGATTGAGCAACTTATATAAATACAAAACCACGTAAATACATATAATCTTTTTATATGTGTTTGTGCGTGTTTATATAAAATAAAACATAAAAGTCTTACATTTAATCTCATAT
>NC_081542.1:50097193-50097858 GCF_901000735.1 Corylus avellana
AAAAAAAAAAAAAAAAAACTAGCAAAATAGACTAAACACAATCTATATAAAAAAGGTATCTTTCAGTGTAAACTTTTCCTACCAATCACCTAGAGCCCAAATAGCAACAATGTTAAGAGTCAACCCAAACAATTTTGTAATCATAAATGATTAAACCATTTAAGTTGTGATGTCAAAAAAAATATTGTAAATCTAAATGATGGCAAAATAACTACTGAAAAAACTGATTGTTGGGATTGTTGATTAAAAGCCACTGAAAGAACTCAAACCATTTAACTTTTTCTTTCACATATTCAATCAGAGTTCCAAACCAAATTAAGTTTTTGATTAGAAGTGAATTAGAATATAGAGTGAAACTAAATGAATCGGGTATTTTAGGTTTTATTTTATTTTATTTTATTTATGTTGAAAGAGAGGGCAAAGTTAAAAATAAATAAAGAAATAAAAATTAAAAGGGGACACAAGTATTTTTTTTTATTAAACAAATCCATAATAAGTTAACTTAGTGATCTCAATGATAAAATGAGATTCAATACAAGCAGTGGCGGACCTACCTTAAACTTTGGGGGCGTCCTTTGCAACCCAAAAAATTTTAAAGACCATGCAAAAATATAATTTTCTATACTATGGTCTTGACAAATGATGATTTTTTCAAACCCCCCCCC
>NC_081542.1:50097880-50111304 GCF_901000735.1 Corylus avellana
CACCCTTTCTAGCCTCCTCAGAGGCTAAAATCGTCTCTTTGGAAATCCTATCTGCCTCCTCGGAGGCCTTATCTCTGTCCAAAAATTGCAACGGTCCATCCTCCACCGCAAAACCTTCAACCATCACCATCTTCAGCCGCTCCAAGTCTGGGTTTAGTTTTTTTCTTGAAATCTTTGGATATGTTCTTTTCAAAATCTATTCTTTTGATTTCCGGAAGTCTTGGATGCACACGAGCCACTCCACAAGGTTCCTGGCCGTCTCCACCTACGCTTGCCACCAGCAATCCGCCCATCAAATCTCCACGCGCCGATGAGTGCCCCCACGCGCCGGCATGTGAGGTCTCTTTCTCGCCGCTCCACCTCCACCCACCTCCTACACCAATCTTCTAGTTCCCTCTTCGGTTCGTGGGCCCGAGCGCCTCTAACTTCTCCGCCGTTGTTGGTTTTTTGACATTTTATTTTGCTTTTTAGCTTGCTTTTATGTTCTGTAACGCTGTTGTGTTACTATTCTGTAACTTGTTTGTTTTGTTTTCGGTTAACCCTGATCCAATTAGGTTTCAGACTCCTCATAAGTGTTGTGGATTTTTTTTCCCTTTCTTTTTGGTTTCTTTTTGGAAACTTTTTTTCCACTGTTACCGTGCATCTAAATTTCCATGGCTTTTGTGAAAGTCTGTTTAGATACTTCTATGGAGTATTCGTACTTCCGATTGTTTTGTCCATCAGATTGCGCCGCGGCAAGGATTTTTTCGGGCTGCATTTGCAGATGCCTTCCATCTGCACCTTCTTTAAGGAGTTTATAGTCTGATTAGATTGGGTTAATCTGTCTAAGCTGCTTAGCTTAATGTGTCTGTCTTGTAACTGTCTTATGTTTTAATGAAATTCAGTTTGTTACAAAAAAAAAAAAAAAAAAAATGTAACTTTCTAAAGAAATAATAATAGACGAATTTTATTCCATGAAAGACCGTCATCAAGCATCATTCGAAGGAGATACTAAATTTTTATTATTATTATTTTTTTTTTTATAAAAATTCTCTATAGCAAATTAGAAAAACTTTTATTTTCGAAAAGAAAGCTATTTTTAAACATCACTTTATAGGTATGTAACTTTTATATACAATTATAACTTATTACTTAATATGAAATTAAGTTTAAGACTTGTCAGTTTTAGTTTACATAAACGAGCACACACACATTGAAGGATTATATCTATGGATTTATCTATTTGCTTAGATTTGGATCCCTAATGCAAAATATCTGGTTCCGCTAGCTCCTGAATACAAGCCTTTTTATAGCTTACGAATTCTAATCCTATCGTTACTAGAAAATCTTTAAAAGCGCATATATATATATAAAACAAATCCTAAAATTTCAAAATCCTAAAATTTCTGTGAAAATCCAAGAATAAATAAATAAAAGTCCAAATGTTATTATTAGACCCTGAAAAATAATACACAGAAAAGGAAAAAGAAAATATTCCTAGCCATCATTTATATAACTTTTCATGCATCAGTCAATGGAGTTGGACTTTTGCTACAACGGTGATTTATCAAGAAACATTTATAGATTCTTTTTAATTGAAGAAAAATATGTTAATTCCCAGAGTCGTTGGGAAATATTTATTTTTGAATGATTTGGATTGTAGCAGAAATACTAACCAAAATGATGGCCTTGAGATGTTGTTGGTTGTGATTGGGAACTCAAGTGTACGTACCACACTTTGTTGAAGGCGTAGAAGGACGTCAACAAAATCTTCCCGCTCTATTTCAGACTTGCTATTTGATGCACTCATCTTTTTCTCCCTATGCTCATGGATGATATTCTCCAGGATCTTGTCGATCTTCCTATGAATCTTCACTAGTTTTGCTTTCAACCTGCTAATAAAATGAACACATTTATGTGAAGGGAAGAAATCAGCTAACTGATCAAAGCGTCCTGACAAGGATATAAATTCCTTGGTCAATGATAGAAATTCATCTTGGTCTTTGCATTTGCTACCGAATGCTGCTCTACATACAAAGGTACTTGTCACAGTGAAAATACGTTCACTGAAATTGATTAGAGATCCTGAAGATGAGTGGATGGAGTCCATGAGATTATGAACCTCTTCTTCTCTAAGAGTAGAGAATGATCTGGACCCTCTTGGCACTTAAGATTTTCAAAACGCAAACTTTTCTCATTTGCTTCCAGAAATCCCCATATGGAGAAAAGGCAATGTCTGAACCCCCATAGAACATAATTCTAGGGAGAAGAAAATCTGGCCTCAACGCAAAGGCAAGGTCATGTGTCTTCATGAACTCTTTGGCCATCCTCCCCTCACCCCAGCCCCAATTTGTAAAATCCAAACTACTATTAGGTTGTGTTGGGTGGTCTTGGGCCTCTCTAAACCACAAAAGTTAATTCAAGAGATGAGACTTTTCCTCACACTTATAAAGTGACCACCAATCCTTTCCACAACCGATGTGAGATAACTCCAACAGGTTGGACATAACTAAATTGGGTCCATCCAACCAACAAAAAGCTTTCATTATTTGGACCAATATGAACTAGTGTTTTTTCTCATTCGTTATAATGACAAGGCATAATTTCACAATTTATTTTGAGTAGGAAAATTAATTATTCTAGAACCATTTGGGGAAACTATTATTAATTTTACCAAGTTTAATTTAAGAATAGTTTTTGGTTTTTGAGAAGTAAACAAAATTTTACAACATTTTATCAAACACTTCCATACGCTTTGTTTGATAAAACTTAAAAAATAAAAAATAAAAAATAAAAACATTAACAAATTAAACAACCAAAAATATAAATCATTTAAAATTACATTCATCTTTATGTCACATTATAATACTTTAAAAAAAATTAAAAATTAAAAAAGCCCTGAAAAGCATTAAGAAAAACGAAAATAATTTCGAGACCATCTTCTTAAATAGTTTTTAGGTTCAAAGCTACTTTAACAATAAGGGCGATGGACTATAAAGAGTAGGAAACAAATACAAGTTGTTTTTCCTTTTGACATATAATCATGAGAAGATGATTTTAACACATATAAATAACAAAATATATACCAAAAGACTACTCTTTTTCCTTCCACACAAAAGAAAATGAGTGTATGAATACTAAATCCAACCCATGACAAAACAACTCCAAATTATATTAGAAACTGATAATACGTGACCCAAGGGCAATCAAATTCAACTGAATACTCATTAAAAAAAAAAACATATACCTTGGCATGCACCGTGCCATCGTTATTGAAGATAATTGTCACTGTCAGCATCATTGAGGAGAATGAGGCTTCCCACACAAACAACTGGCGCATACAAATCGGGCACATTCTCAATCTGAACAATTCTGCGTGTCTTCCTTTTTATGTCATACCAATAGAGACAAATGGATTCAGCTCTAGAGTTTGGCCCTAAAATTTCTCCCGTCAAAACCTCTTCACCGTCGTGTGAGAACACAAAAGGAGGGTATTTAGGAAAGGCCGGCTCCACCGTATAAAATAGTGTCCAACCACTGGACACCCCATACTCCTTCATTACCCAAACTTCAGAGAGTTGCGGAAAAAATGCAAAGAGCCATCCTCCCAAGTCCACCAATTCGAGATCCTCTTTGGTAGAAGAATTAATAGGAAATGCTTGCACGCGGAATTTTTCAGTGCTGAGATCAAATGTGACATGGTACTTTTTTAAGTTCGTCTCATCAGAAGTAACCACCCAATGAAAAGCACCGTTCGAGAAACACGCCTCGTTCGATATTTTATACGGTTCCTCAATAGGCCATTCTTCTTCAACCATTCTCCAAGAGTGTTCTCTGAGACTATATACCTCGAGACTATATATTCTTCTTTCATCCCTTAGACGCTCAAGCCAAGCCTGTGGCCAGTACTTCACAAGCCTTAAAACCTTGTAGTCGTTGTTGACCTGGTCGTATCCAAATGCTGAGTGCCTTCTAGCAATAAACTTTTCTAGAGGCTTAGGAGGTAATTTCTTATATTTTCTGATTAATGGGTTCCATATCACAATCCTTTCGACTGATTCATTATCGAAGCTCTTTATGCAAACCAGGCCGTTGCAAGAGCCTACAATTTCCGTGCTTTTTAAGTTGTAATGTGGTCGTTTGATCTTCACGGCCGTGCCGAACTGATCCTCGTTGGAAAACTTTACCATGGAGTGATCATCTGGATAATCGGTTTCTAAAATGAGAAAGCGTTCTTTGGAGCGATTGAGATGCTACTTAATGAAATATGAATCGTTGATTAGGGCGAACCACAGCTTTGAAACACATTGAAAACGAACCAGAGGGTTGACGGGTAGTAAGGAAAGTATCTGAGCGATGAGCTCTTGCGGGAGAGTCTTCATCTTCATATTTTGGCGAGCGAATTCCTTCTTCTTTTTTTGGTATATATTATTCTTCATTCTTGTAAAGTGAGTTGTCTGAAGTCTGAACTGAACTGAACTATGTCGGTAGGTTTCACAGAGCTTTCATAGTGGTGTTTATATATGGTGGGTTTTGATTCTTTAGGGTTTAAGACGAGGCCAAATTAGTCATTCTATTTTTAATAATTAGTAGCCTGAGAAACGGAGTGACACATTACGCAAGGCAAGTAGCAAAGGCCCTAGTGCCGGCTACAGCCTACAAGGAGTCAAAGCCTCAAAAAAGTAAGTCGAGAAATCCGGAGTTGCTGACAGCCCATTTATTATATTAAAAAAAAAATTCTCTCGAGGGCATCAATTTAGGTTGTGCTATTCGGATCCGGCTTGCGCCCAAAACGATTTCGTTTTGGGCACTAAACTGGCATAAACAAAAAATAATGCGTAAATATTTTTAATTGAAGATTTATTACCTAATTTTCCTTAACTATCCTTAAATGTGCATAATAATTTCTCTACTTTTAAATAACCTAAAACATAAAATTATATTCTTGAATTGTATTAAACACATTCCCTTAAATACAAATTTAATGAATTATTGATTTCAAATATTATTTAATATTAAATTATAGTCTGAGAATTATAAAAGATCTCTACATCCGGCCAGATGGGGGTGGCCCAATTTTTTCCTTTTTTTTTTTTTTTTAAATACATTTTTTTTTTAAAAAAAAAAAATTAAATAGGTATCACGTGTCAACATCTGATTGGTTCACGTGTCAGTCTTAACGGTCAACTAACGGATGGATTAAATTGGTCCTTTATCAAAACTCTAGGAGGTCCTGTGATAAAAATGAAACCCTAAGAAAAAAAAATAAAGTTGACAAACCCTAAGGGAGTATGAGGTATTTAACCCTAATTTTAAACCTTGTTCTTCTGCTCATCTTCCTTTTACCTTCCGGAATCACACCCTTGAGACCTGTCGAGTTGGTGATGTTCTGCTTGACGAGATTAAGTACCGTGCACGCACAAAAAACCATATTACACCCAGTGGTGGAGCAGGAATTTGGTTTCAATTTTTTTTTTTTTTCAAAAACAAAATGAACAAAATTTAATTAAAGAATATAACGAATTACGAAATAAATAAATAATTCAAAATTTTAATTAGTTTAAAACATATAAATATAATTAGCAATTTATTTTTTCATTCCTGAAACAGTAGTATAACAGTAAATATTATTAACCATAAATATTCTTAAAAAATTAAATCAAAAGAGCAATTTAAATATAAAAGCTTTAATCAAATGTAAATACACTAATCAAAAAACTTGTTTGAGCCTCAATTTTACTGTTTCTATATATATAGTCATTGGGTAACTTAGGTTTAGATTTTTTTCAAAAAAATATAGAACAAAAAAAAAAAAGGTTTTAAGTCGATCACCTATTGCTGTTTCAGAAAAAAGCAAACCAACCATGTTTCAAGATGGGAGGAATGCTTCACTTCATTCTATCCACCACCTTCATTAAAATTTAGGGTAGAATGAAGAGATGGAAAAGAGATTGCGGGTAGAATGCAAAAAAGCATTCTCCCTCGTTAACTGCTTTCAACTTTGATGAAAAAAAAAAATACAACCCTCAACTTTTATAATGGCCGGAATGAGGTCCGAACAAAAAGCGAATTTCTCAATACTCACGTCTCAAACTATGCGTTTTCACTTTACATAAACTTTGTGTTCTGCAAACAAAATAAAAAGTCGTTTTCTCCTCTTCTTTCTTGTTACCCTTTTTGACCTAATGTTCAAACCCTGAAACATCAACAGTTGCAGAAAAATAAAATTACGTCTCAGCTGAGGATGAAATTAGGTCCCATTGATCGATGACCCTTAAAGAAGGGCAGAGGGTTGGTATAGAGAGCAATCCAAAAAATTATAACAGAAGTATGGGAGTTTTTTGAGAGGTGAGTGGGCATGTAAACCTGGCCTCGCAAACCTCCCTCCTGCCTCCAGCCATCCCCTATTAACCACAGCTCCTCTATATAAAGAGACAGACTTCTCTCTTCCGTTCTCACCGGCAGCATTCTCAACCCGTTCTTTCAATGGCTGACGTGTGGCAATCTTTTTTCGTGAAGGAAAAGTTGTCCCAAAGAGAGATTGACAGAAGGGAAATCTTCAGTAGTTGAGACGCGCCAGGCGTTCCTCAATACTATTGGAGACTTGCCCCCCTACTACTTAACAGTAAAGAATATAAGAATGTGATGGTGCGATGCCGGAAACAGAGTGATGGTCATTGCAAACTAGTTGTTCGTGGTGATAATCATAATCCACAGAAGTGCCAATATATTCTGCGGCTTACCGATGGATTCATGCATGGTGCAGATTTACCGGTAAGCAAGAGAGTTGAGGCATATTTCAAGTGGAATGAAGAACGGACCCGACTTGAGATTAAAGTCAAACAGTCTTAGTCCAAATTTGGGTTTTCAAGTTTACACTCAGGAGCTTGCCTTACTTGGCATAAAGCAAGGTGTCACCAGAAAAGACTTGAAGGATAAAAAGTTGCTGTTACCTCAGAGAGACTTGAGGACGAAAGCTGTAGCGCGCTGGTACAACAATGGATGGACGAGCAAAAGTGGTTTAAAATCCAACTCTACCCACCGGGTATGTTTAACTCTGTTGATGCAGAGAAGCTGGAAGCCCACGATCTTGTCAAATTAGCATTTTTAACCACCAACAAATCTTGCTTATATTGATCTCAAGAGAGCACTCCTCCATCGTCCCCGAAACCCCTATTTTAGAGCGCATCTTTGCATCAACAGAGTTACACATACCTGGTAGATAGAGTTGGATGTTAAACCATTTTTGCTCGTCCATCAATTGTTGTACCAGTGCGCTAAAGCTCTCGTAGAAACTCCTCAAGTCTCTCTGAGGTAACAGCAACTTCTTATCCCTCAGATCTTTTCTGGTGACACCTTGCTTTATGCCCAGTAAGACAAGCTCCTTAGTGTAGAGTTGAAAATCCAAATGTGGACTAAAAGACTGTTCGACTTTAATCTCAAGCCGGGTCCGTTCTTCATTCCACTTGAAATATGCCTCAACTCTCTTGCTTACCCGTAAATCTGCACCAAAATCCATCGGTAAGCCGCAGATTATATTGGCACTTCTGTGGATTATGGTTATCACCACGCAATGACCATCACTCTGTTCCCGGCATCACACCATCACATTCTTATATTCTTTACTGTAAATAGTAGGGGCAAGCCTCCAAGGGTATTGAGGAACGCCTGGCGCGCCTCAACTGCCCAACTATTGGAGATTTTCTTTCTGTCAATGTCTCATTGGGACAACCTTTCCTTCACGAAAAAAGGTTGCCACACGTCAGCCATTGGAAGAACAGGTTGAGAATGCTGCCGGTGAGAACGGAAGAAGAACGAGTTGAGAATGCTGACGGTGGGAACGGAAGAGAGAAGTCTGTCTCTTTATATAGAGGAGCTGTGGTTAATAGGGGATGGCTGAAGGCCATCCGATGATGAGAGCAAGCGCAGACGATAAATTTCTGAAGCTTTTTGTGAAAAATACGCATCATTTTCTCTGTTTAGAAACCTGTAATTCTGGAGAAAAATTGGAACAGAGGTCCAGAAAAGAAGAACGATGGAGACTTGTTTTGATTACCAGTGTTGAGAGAAGCGATCGAGTCTGGTTGCCTACAAGGCACTGTGTGGAGAGAAGCGAGAATAAATGCTTTCTGGTTGCCTAAAGGGACGTGTATTGAGAGAGGCGCTTTCTCGTTGCCTACAGGGACGTGCATTGAGAGAGGCGAGAATAAATCATTCACGCCTATTAGTTGTTCGTGATGGTGCGATGCCGGAAACAGAGTGATGGTCATTGCAAACTAGTTGTTCGTGGTGATAATCATAATCCACAGAAGTGCCAGTATATTTTGCTTTGTTTGGTAATGAGATGGGGTTGGCCCAAATACTGTTCATTACAATTTCTCAAAAAAATTAACATCAAAATATTCTAATTTTTTCACTTTTAATATCAAATCATTCACTTTTTATTATTATTCAAATAAAAAAATCACTACAAATAGCTTTTGGTAGTCAATTGTTCAATAGCTTTTTATTATTATTATTAATCAATAGCTTTTGGTAGTCAATTGTTCATTTGTGAACTTTGAAGGTTTAAGCATCCTCAAAATGCTTAGTTTGTAGGAGATTAATCATCTCGAATTACCTTTTTTAATAAGAAGTAGTAGTTTACTGTTACACGGTACGGCAATTTGACAATAAAAGTTCAAACTTTTCTTTTGAATGTCCAACAAACCATCCCACAAATGCATTCTTAATAACTATTAACTTTTTAATTTTGTAACACTTTGTTTAATAACACTACTTTTTATTCAAAACAAAAACATTAATAATCATCCAAAACACACAAAACAGTCAAAACTATTTTTACAAGTGGTATCAAAGCGGAATCGAACCTTTACTGCAAAGTATCCGGGAGTTGTCATCTGCACCAAAACAAAAGGATAAGCATGTACCTTATGGTCACATGGTATTTCCAATGTTTGATGGAGAGGAGCCATTGAATTGGTGTTACAAGGCTGAGCAGTTTTTTGAGCATTACTCTACACCAGATCAACGAACGCTGAAAATTGCTTCATTTTACATGGAAGGTACAGCTCTAATTTGGTTCCAAGAATTACCTAAGTCAATTTTTTTTTTTCTTCTTGGGATGATTTTGCTAGAGCTTTAAAAGAAAGATTTTCGCAAGATTCACAGCAACAACAAATAGACGAAATAATATTGTTAGATGATGATTCAAAGGCAGAGGAGTCAATAGGTGGAAATTCAGAAGGTACAAATGACCAGATGAACAATTTTGGGATGTCTGCTTTGGAATTGGATAACACTGACAAGTTGGAACAAGAAGAAGAGGAAAAGGAGTTAAGCCTCTTAGAATCTATCAAAGTGAAGGTAATCCCAAATTCAATTTGTAGCACCAATTTCTTGAGAGAATTCCGCGCCTGTATAGTACCATCAAATTTTTGAAGAAATTTCAACATAATGATAAGACTTATCCTGATGAAGATTACGTGTTTGATAAAATGCTGGAGTCGAAAATAGTGCTAATGATGGATATGTTTTGGGATTATGAGTGGTGGGTGTTTAAGACAAGTTGGAAGCAAAAGACTGTACGGCAGGGTACGAGTGATTCTTGGAGTTCGTTTGTGTTTCAATACTCAAAAGGAGGATGATATGCATGTTATTTTTTTGAAACATCGATGGCGCTGGAAGAAAAGAATGTGGGAAGGAAGGTCTCGACAACAACCAGTGGATATTCAACTGTAATTGGCGTGTGTTGGCTGAAAACAAATCTTGAAGTTCGGATAGGAGGAATCCTTAGGATGGGCATGCTGGAGCAGCACCTGAATCTGCCACTGTTCGACACCTGTGAACAAGACCAAGGTGTTTTGGAAGAGGAAAGGGATGCAACAAGCCATGTAGGAGAAGAGGTGGCAGTTGCATGGAAGGGCTTGGTGGCAGCTGCATGAGATTATACGTGGCATTTATATGACTCAAAGGCTGCCAGCAAAGTAATTGAGCTTGGCTTTTATATGAGGCTACACCAATGATTTGATTTGTTTGAATGGTTGAGAAGCCTTATATGAGGCTACGTCAATGGAGCCTGGCTTTTATTTCAAGCGCACCTTGTGGGCAAGGTGCTTTGAAGGGGTGAGTAGTGTAACAGGCATTAGAAGAAATTGGTTAATTTGCTATTTAGTTAGGTTCATTTTGTTATTTCTGTTGTAATTCAGTTGAGTTAGTTGGAAGTTAGTTGGAAGTTAGTTAGAAGTTGTTAGTTGAAGAAGGAAGTATAAATAGGGTCTTTGAAGATGTAATCAATAGTTTTTGGTAGTCAATTGTTCATTTGTGAACTTTGGAGGTTTAAGCATCCTCGAAATGCTTAGTTTGTAGGAGACTAGCCATCTTGAATTGCCCTTTTCAATAAAAAGTAATAGTTTACTGTTACACAATGCGGCAATTTGACAATAAAAGTTCAAACTTTTCTTTTGAATGTCCAACCAACCATCCCACAAATGAATCTTAATAACTATTAACTTTTTAATTTTTTAACACTTTGTTTAATAACACTACTTTTTCTTCGAAACAAAAACATTAATAATCAGCCAAAACACACAAAACATAACTATTTTCATATAAATCACGTACATCATAACACTTTTTTAAAACAAAAAACACAATCTAAAAAGCATTAACAATCGAAGCTATATATATCCCCGACCATCTTCCCAAGTAATTTTTAGGTTCAAAGCTACAGTAATGATAATGCCTCAAAGGGCAAGTGAAGGACTAAGTAAAAGAAGTAGGGATCAAACGCAAGTTGTTTTTCCTTTTGACAACTGCACCAAAGGCTTCAATCGTGTCCAAATCCTCTGGCTTCATCCTGTTTGGGAGTTTCCACTCAAATTTGTATAGTAGTTGAGCAAGAGGAAGTTCAATATTAGCTAAACCAAATAATACTCCTGGGCACATCCTCCTTCCTGCCCCAAAAGGGATATATTCAAAGTGAGTCCCTTTGAAATCAATTGAACTATCAGCAAACCTCTCTGGCATAAAACTTTCAGCATCATGCCAATATGCAGGATCTCTTCCAATTGCCCACGCATTTATAATGACTTTGGTTTTGATGGGTATTTCATAGCCATCAATTTTGCATTGCTCCCTGCATTCTCTTGGGAGTAACATAGAAGCAGGAGGGTGTAGCCTTAAAGTTTCTCTGATCACTGACTTTAAGTAACTTAGTTTATGAAGGTCTTTCTCGTGAATTTTTTTCTTTCCTTTAAACGTTTGTCTTATTTCAGCTTGAGCCTCCTCCAACACTTTAGGGTTTCTCAACATTTCTGTCATAGCCCACTCTACTACGGTTGATGAAGTATCACTGCCACCAGAAAATATGTCCTAGAAAAAATTGAGATTTAATCAAGTATAAATCAGCTTCATGACTGCATCATTCAAAATATCAAAATATCAAAATCTCAGTTCATACTAATTTTGTAGCAGATTCATGTCATCTGTGTTGTATATAGACCATAATCTTCTTATTAAGAAACATTTATAGATTCTTTTTAACAGAAGTGATTGACCTCAAGTTATTGCGAATTAATTCTTTTTGAATGATTATGATTCAAGCAGAAATACTAACCAAAATGACGGCCTTGATGTTGTTGGTTGTGATTGGGAACTCAAGTGCTGTACCACTTTGCTGAAGGCCTAAAAGGACGTCAACAAGATCTTCCTGCTCTGCTGATGCACTCATCTGGTTCTCCCTGTGCTCATCGATGATGTTCTCCAGGATCTTGTCAATCTTCCTATGAATCTTCTCTAGTTTAGCTTTCATCCCACTAATCACAAGAACAAATTTTTGTGAAGGGAAGTAATCAGCCAACTCAAAGCCTCCTGCCAAGGATATCATTTCCTTGACCAACAATAGAAATGCATCTTGGTCTTTGCATTTGCTACCGAATGCTGCTCTAGATATAATGGTACTTGTCATAGTGAAAATATGTTCACTAAAATTGATTAGAGATCCTGAAGATGAGTGGATGGAGTCAATGAGATTATCAACCTCTTCTTCTCTAAGAGAAGAGAAGGACTGAACCCTCTTAGCACTTAGGAGTTCCAAGACGCAGACTTTTCGCATTTGCCTCCAGTAATCACTATATGGAGAAAAGGCAATATCTGAGCCACCATAGGCGAAAATTCTAGGGGCAAGAAATAGTGGCCTTTGAGCAAAGGCAAGGTCATGTGTCTTCATGAACTCTTTGGCCATCATGGGGGATGACACCACAACTGCAGAAACTTCACCCAATTGTAGGTGCATGAGAGGTCCATGTTTCTTGGCTAGTTCTCTGAGAGCACGGTGTGGTAGTGAACCTACCAAGTTGTGCAAATTTCCTATAAGGGGTAACTTCCATGGCCCCGGGGGCAATTTCTCAAGTTTGGATCTTTTACATAGCTTTGACAGCCAAACCAAAGAGAAGAAAAGGAGGACAGTGGAGAGAGCCAAGGAGTATTGCAGCACCATCACAGAAAGGAGATAAACAAGTGATTACTCTACAAATTTCTTTCACCCAATTGTTGCAAAATTATAGTGCTATTAGCAGTTCGATCGCATCAGCCAGTAGGTATAAACATTGACTTTTTTGGTGCAAATATATATTGCACCCCTAAACAAGAACGTGAGAGAAAATTTAATCATTTGATTATTCTAAAGACTAGAAGATCAAAACAGACTAAATGTTTTCTTTTGCCGACCAATATGATGCTAATTAATCTAAGGGCGTGTCTCATTCGTGAAAATGACAAGGCATAATTTCATTATTAATTTAATTTTGAGTATGAAAATAATTATTCGAGGGGCCATGGAGCCAACATTGCAGTCTGAATTACTTGTAGGTGACTGATCAACGCCAAATAATTATGGCATATTCCAAACCAAATTGAGTTGTTCCATGTGGGGAGCAATTTCTCATGACTTCTCTCTTTACATAATATCACATGATTCACACATAATACCTTAGTATTGTAGCAGGATAAATTAGCTTTTTGGAGAATGCAGGGGTGTACAGAGTTAAATAAAAGTACAAATTTGCACATGCAAATCATCCGATGATGATTTTCTGTGATTAAATTTAGGATCATTCACGTGCAAGCAAATCTCTTTTAACACAGTAAAAGCTTCATCTGTAAGCCTAAGTATTTGGCATTTAGATGAAGTATTTGCCCAACATACATATACAAGCAAAGAGGGACAGAGAGGACTTTCCAGGAATCTAGTGATAAATGATCACTTCTTTTTCAAGTTTTCTTGTCCACTTTTGAGTTCACAATTGAAAAACGCTATACCAACTCCAAAACTTGTTTATCACAATTTATGCGGAATTAATATTATGAAGCAATAAACAATTCAATCACCCAAAATATATAAAGCAATTAAGCGGCAGACACAGATATAAAGCAATTCTCTCTCT